>NC_090021.1:39293476-39593592 GCF_037176765.1 Anolis sagrei
CAGAGGTAGCTGTTCTAAAACACTGGTTCCCAAACACTAATCTTCCAGATAAATGGACTTCAACTTCCAGAAAGCCAAGCAAGCTTCTCCAATTGCCAGGAATTGTATGTGCTTGCCCAAAACCCTTGGGAGGAGTAAAGTTTGGGAACTACTGCTCTAAAGCCTACAGTATCTGGGATTTGAAGGCAGCCTCCCCACTAAGTCAGTGGTTCTCAACCTGTGGGTTCCCAGGTGTTTTGGCCTACAACTCCAAGAAATCCCAGCCAGTTTACCAGCTGTTAGGATTTCTGGGAGTTGAAGGCCTAAACATCTGGGAACCCACAGGTTGAGAACCACTGCTCTAAGTGCTAATCAAGACTGACCGTGATTAGCTTCCAACATCAGGTAGAATATGGTGCATTTAAAGCAATGATTACCAAATTCTGGTCCTCTGAGTGCTTTAGATTTTGATTCCCAGAATCCCTGATCAATGTCCAAAACCTGAAACTTCCAGAAGTTGAGGTCCAAAACACTTAGTCCTGCAGATGTTTCCAATTTTGGTTCTAATAATTGCTGATCATTGCCAAAGGCCAGAGATTAGGAATTTAGGGCAGAGGTTCTTTGTTCCACGGACACCTTTGCCAGTCAGGTGAAAAACAGGTGTAGCAGCAGACAGCTTGATAACACTCAACACTAGCATGTCTTTAAATCAAATTTTAGGAAGATTCAAAATTATGTTTTACAAACTTTCCCACAATTTCAATCCCACCCATATACTTCATAAGATCAAAGATGAAACTCATGAGATCTCCTTCCATTTTTACATATTCTATGCTGCCATACTAAGTCACACAGCAGTTTGTACACAGCAAGACTGGGATCATGTGTGATCCAGCATCAGGTCTAACAATTATCATAATTTCAAAGCATGGAGAAGAATAGGTTTTTTTTTTTTTTAGATATGCAACAACCATAACATGATATGAAATGAATACGACTGTAATGTATTGTATACATTAGTGAAGGTCGGAAAATAAATATAATCAGTTGATTTGGTTTTTTTACATTTTCACTCAAGAACCCCCTGACATATTTCCCCAATGTATTTCTCACGGCCTTCTGTGGTAGCTCATCGAATGTGGAACTCCCTTCCTAGTGAAATCAGATTGACTCCTACCCTCCTGTTCTTTAGAAAGTAAGTTAAAACCAGACTATGGAACCAAGCGTTTGGAGAATACTACAGGGCAACATGCAGCTATGAAGCTATGAGAAACTGCAAATCACTTCTGGTGTGAGAGAATTGGCCATCTGTAAGGACGTTGCCCAGGAAACTCCCGGATGTTTTTACCATCCCGTGGAAGGCCTCTCTCATATCCCCACATGAGAAGCTGGAGCTGACAGATGGGAGCTTACCCTACTCCTCATATTCAAACCACCAACCTTTTGGTCAGCAGTCCTACCAGCACAAGGGTTTAACCCATTGCGCCACCAGGGGCTCCTAGCTATGAAGTGAATGGAATGGAATGTAACCAGAACGGCCACGGTTGTCCATGGTATGGTTACATTCATATAGATTGCTGCAATGTGCTCTACGTGGGGTTGCCTTTGAAGACTGTTTGGCAGCTTCAATTGGTCAGGTTGCTCACCGGAGCAGCGTAGAGGGAGCACACAACCTCCCTGTTACATCAACTCCAATGGCTGCCAGTCTGCTACCAAGCACAATTCAAAGTTCTGGCTTTAGCCTATAAAGCCCTAAACGGTTCTGGTCCAGTTTACCTGTCCAAACACATCTTCACCTATGAACCACCTCAGAGATTAAGATCGTCGTGTTTTCTTCAAAAACACGACTGGTGGAGACGAGAGACAGGGCCTTCTCTGTGGTGATCCCTCGGCTGTGGAACTCCCTCCCTAGTGACATTAAATCAGCCCCTCCCTCCTAGCCTTCAAAAAGAGAGTAAAAACCTGGCTCTGGGGGGTTCAGGCTTTCAGAGAATAGCACAGTGCAATAATATAATTAGAATATGTGCAGTGACTACAGAACTGCCTAAAGGAAAAGCTTTTCCCCTGACATCAAGTCTACAAATCTGGGAGTTGGTTCTTATCTCTATTTCTAAGCCGAAGAGCCAGCATTGTACATAGACACCTCCAAGGTCATGTGGCCGGCCTGACAGCATGGAGCACCATTACCTTCCCGCCAGAGCGATACCTATTGATCTACTCACATTTGCATGTTTCGAACTGATAGGTTGGCAAAACCTGGGGGTAACAGCAGGAGCTCAAACCTCTTCCTGGATTCGAACCTGCAACCTTCCGATCATCAAGTTCAGCAGTTTAACCCACTGCGCCACCAGGGGCTCTTAGACTATAACTTTTGGATGGCATTATTTTAAAATTTAATGTAATTTTAAATGTTTAATATGTATTAATTTTAATTCAATTGATTTTCAACTTAAAGTTTCTATGTGTTTTAAGGTATTGAATAATTGCCCTATGTGAGCTGCCTTAAGTACCCCTTGGGGTAGAGATAGGCGAGGCATAAATAGGGTAAATATATAAATAAATAATAACTAAATTATTATTTTGGGTCTATGTGCAATGTTTAACAGCTTATTTAATGTATTTATATGGTATTGTTTTATGATGTTTCATGATTTTAATGCATAATGTAGTTCTATGTTTTAATGCAGCATTGAAAAATGCCAATTTTGAAGCTGCTGTGAGTCCTCCCCCCCCCCCCCCCCCCCGGTTGAGATAAAGTGGGATAAACATGCAGTAAATAAATAAATATATTTCCCACAGTGTCCTGGTTAAAAACTTCTGCCTTTTGGATATTTAGATCCTTGCATACAATGGAATCGCAACGTTAAAAGAGACAGAAAGAGTTCAATGGGACTGACTGAATTTCATATTGTTTTATGTATTGATGATGTGAATTATATTTTTCTTTGATATTGATGTATCTGTATTTATTGCATCGTATGTATTGTTACATTACGATAGCTTTGTAAGCTATCCCGAGTCCCTTTTGGGAGATGTTGGCGGGGTAGAAATAAAGTTTTATCATCATCATCATCATCATCATGGGGTGCCCCTAAACTGTACAATCAACGCAGTCTGACTCCACTCGAATTATGGGAACTGCAGTTTGACAGGGCCCTTAGCCTTTTCTGTCAGAGGACACCTGCCTCACCAAACTACAACCCCAAGGATTCCATAACAATGAGCCGTGTGGTACCAACTGCATGAATTCTATAGAATAGACAGAACTATGGCTAGATCTATTACATATTTTATGTTACACTAGCCATCCCCTGCCATGCTTTGCTGTGGCCCACATGGGGGTTCTGCGTGGGAGGTTTGGCCCAATTCTATCGTTGGTGGGATTCAGAATGCTCTGTGATTGCAGGTGAACTATAAATACCAGCAACTACAACTCCCGAATGTCAAGATTCTATTTCCCACAAACTCTATCAGTGTTTACATTTGGACATATCGAGTATTCGTAGAGTTTGGTCCAAATCCATCATTGTTTGAGTCCATGGTGATCTCGGGATGTAGGTGAACTGCAACTCCAAAACCAAAGGACATTGCCCACCAAACCCTTCCAGTATTTTCTATTGGTCATGGGAGTTCTGTATGCCAAGTTTGGTTCAATTCCATCGTTAGTGGGGTTCAGAATGCTCTTTGATTGTAGGTGAACTATAAATCCCAGCAACTGCAACTCCCAAATGACAAAATCAATTTTTGAGTGAAGGACATACATTGGGTTGTTAAGTGTATCATGTGCAATTTGGTGCCAATTCGTCTAGTGGTTTTTGAATTCTGTTAATCCCACAAACGAACATTACATTTTTATTTATACAGATGTGATAATAATAGTATTACAGTATAGCGGTATAATACAATATAGTAATATATAATACTAGTATTGTACTGTGCTAATAATATATATTGTATACATATATAATATTTATATTATAATGCAAGAGAATACAATACTAACAATACAATATAATATTTTATATGTCTTATTACATGTAACATTACTAATATTATTACAGCATAGTGGTATAGTACAATACAGTAATATGTAATACTAATATTGTGCTATGCTAGTAATATAATATATTGTATGCATATATAACTTGTAAGCCTCTCTGAGTCCCCTTCAGGGTGAGAAAGGCGGCATATAAATGTAGAAAATAAATAAATAATATATAGATCCACACTGCCCACCAAAAATGAAATAAAAAGTTCAAGCTGCATTATATATACACTGCAGAATTAATTTATTAAAAAACTCTAAAATTGCAACAGCACAACAACAGAGAGGAAGCAGGCAGGGACATCTAATTACCTCTCAACAAAAGTTTGCCCCAGGCGCAGTCAGGCCATTGTATACTAATCAAGGTGGTCAGTTGAAACATTCACACCTAGCTCCAGCAGAAAAGAGCCCTTTGTCTCACCCTGGTCATTCCACAGATATATAAACCCTTTTGCCTCGTTCCAACAGACCTCACTACCTCTGAGGATGCTTGCCAAAGTGCAGGCGAAACGTCAGGAGAGAATGCCTCTAGACCATTGCCAGACAGCCCGAAAAAACCTACAACAACCCAGAATTAATTTAGCTTGACAACACTTTAATTGCCATGGCTCTATGCTATGAAATCCTGGGATTTGTACTGTGTAGTGCAGGAGTGGGCAAACTTGTGCTCTCCAGATGTTTTGGACTTCAACTCCCACCATTCCTAACAGCCTCAGGCCGTTTCCTTTTGCGGCTGAGGGGGAAAAGGAAGGGGCCTGAGGTTGTCAGGAATGGTGGGAGTTGAAGACCAAAACACCTGGAGGGAGGGCCCAAGTTTGGCCAAGCCTGGTGTAGAATCTCAATCTCCCTCCCCTCTCCTCTCCACGTCCGCCTCCCTGAAGAGAAGCTATCTCTGCAGGTTCGGTGGCGCCCCCACGCGGCCTTCAGGCAAGAACGGCGCTAACTCGAGACCCTGCGAAGGCCTCAGAAAATGGAGGAGGGAGGAGGAGGAGGCCCGCCCTCTCCCTCTCCCTCTCCCTCTCTCTGCCGGGCAAGGCGCCCAAGGGGTGTGCTTGCCCGGTCCCTCCGGCAACGCGCCCTCACCTGCCCGCCGGGCCCGCTGACTTGCCGCGTTTGAGCCTGGACTAAACCCGAGCCACGGACGACTCCTCCGCCGGACGAAAAAGACGCCGAAGGTTTGAACGGGCGCGAGAGCCAACCGCCTTCAGCGACGGTTACGGGCGCGAGAGGAGCCACGCCCCCAAGTGAGGCGGGGGCTGGCGCGAGCGGCGAGGCGCCAAGACGCCTCATTGGTCGAGCCGCCGCGTTTGAATCGCTCCCGGCGCGCCGTGATTGGTCGAGCGTGGATGGCGCGTTCCTCCCTCTCCGGGCCCTTCGGGGCTGCTCCGCGCTGAAGTTCGGCCTCCGCTGGAGCCAATGGGAGGGGGAGGGGGAGGGGGAGAGAGAGAGAGAGAGAGATCCCTTCGCGGGAAGGAGGGCGAGCGTCGTCCCAGAGCTCCCCTCCCGCCCTTCCTTTGGCCCTCCTCGGGCAGCATTTTCCCTCGGTTAGCGATTGGAAACGCATCTAGAATTGAAATGTCATAGCTAACATCTTTCTAAACTTGTTTCTACTGCCAGTAGAGAGTTTAAGGGGGCATCTACACCAGGCGTGAGCAAAACTGGGGTCCTTCCTTTAGGTGTTTTGAACGTCAACTCCCACCATTCCTGTGGCCTAGTCTGTGTATATGTGTTTTGTGTGTGTATATATTTGTGTATATGTGTGTGTGCACACAGAGGCGGCCCTAGGTAATTTTCAAGGGTAAGCAAGCAGTATCCCCCCCCCCCCCGCCCCAAAGCAATCACTGATATATGTTTTCTGTTCAGTCGTGGGAGTTCTGTGTGCCATATTTGGTTCAATTCCATCATTGGTGGAGTTCAGAATGCTCTTTGATTGTAAGTGAACTATAAATCCCAGTAACTACAGCTCACATATGTCAAGGTCTATTTTCCCCCAAAAGCGCCTCAAGAGCACCCCTGGGCAAAATCAACTATACTGCAAATGCTTACTTTGCGTAATGGGTTGAGCCGCCCCTGTGTGCACCTATATATGTGGTTTTGCGCATGCGTTGTAATGAGTGATGGTCACTCGTTGGCCTGACAGGTGTCTTGTGTCCAAATTTGGTGTCAATTCGTCCAGTGATTTTTGAGTTATGTTAATCCCACAAACAAACATTACATTGTTATTTATATACTAGCTGTCCCCTGCCACACGTTGCTGTGGCCCAATCTGGTGATCTTGAAAATAAAGTAATGAGAAAGTGGTGATTTCTAATATATGTCATTCCTTTATGCTTGTGAGTAAACAGTATTTCTTGTTGTTTCTTTGTCAGTGTTGATGTGGAGAGTGTCTGGTTTGCCTACTCTGGAATATGCAACATATCATAGTCCTTCTTTAAGGGTCTCTTTCAAATCTATGATACTATATCTGTGTGTGTGAGAGAGAGAATCATATCTATCTATCTATATTTATGACTGGAAGGCTCTTTGTCAGGAGGGCTCTGATTACATTTTCTTGCCCTGGTGAAGAGAGTTGGACTGGATGGCCTTAAGTATTTTCCGTTGGTCATGGGGGTTCTGTGTGGGAAGTTTGCCCCATTTCTGTCGTTTGTGGGTTTCAGAATGCTCTTTAATTGTAGTGAACTATAAATCCCAGTAACTACAAATCCCAAATGTCAAGATATATTTCCTCCAAACTCCACCTGTGTTCATATTTAGGCATATGGAATTTTTGTGTCAAGTTTGGTCCATCATTGTTTGAGTCCACAGTGCTCTCTGGATATGGGTGAACTAAAATTCCCAAACTCAAGGTCAATGTCCACCAAACCTTTTCAGTTTTTTCTGTTGGTCATGGGAGCCCTGTGTGCTAAGTTTGGCCCAATTCCATCATTGGTGGAGTTCAGAATGCTCTTTGATTGTAGGTAAACTATAAATCCCAGCAACGACAATTCACAAATGACAAAATCAATTTTTTTGAGTGGAGGACATAAATTGGACTGTTCGGTGTCTTGTGTCCAAATTTGTAGACACAAGGGAATTGGTGTCAATTCCCCCAGTGGTTTTTGAGTTCTGATGGTAGCACGAACTAACATTACATTTTTATTTATATAGATAGATGTTACAAACATTCAGCTTTGACATAGCTTTTAAAATATGCATAATTGAAATATGCACATGTTGGAGAACTATGTTTTCATCTATGTGGCCACTAATAGCTATATTTTACTTACTAAGCCATGGCTCCAAAAATATATTCCCTTTCTGTTGCAGTTTGATGGTATGCTTCCAGCCCAAGCATAGTCAAAATATACAGGGTTTGCAGTTTCAAATATCCACGGGAGGCCTTGAAGCATATCGCCCTGCAGACACATGGTGCAACTACACCAGACATGGGCAAACTTGGGTCCTCCAGGTGTTTTGGGCTTTAACTTCTACAATGGAATTGTGAGAGTTCAAGTCCAAAACACCTGGAGGGTCCAAGTTTACCCATACCTGATCTATACTGTTGAATTACTGCAGTTTGACACCACTTTAAACTGCCATGGCTCAATGCTGTGGAATCATAGGAGATGTAGTTTCAGAAGGTCTTCAGCCTTCTCAGCCAGAGAGCACTGGTACATTGCAATGCTCCATTGGCCTGGCCTTTGGGAAGAGGACACTGGAGGATTGCAGTTATTGAAATGCATTGGGTGGATAGCAAACTTTGAGATGTGCCTGCAGTAAATTCTTATGCTGTGAGACTGTGTAAAATAAGTATAAACAGATGTGGGCTTGACTGTAGACATTGGCTTTAATCCCAGCTAGTACAGAGTCATTACATCAGTTAGGTTTACCTATGTGTCAACTCATCATGCGGTTCAATGGATCTACATAAATTGGGACTAACCAACAATTACAGCCAATTTATTTTGTGAGCGTTTGGGATGGAAACTGTAAATGGCAGGTGCAGTAGTTAGTCGCTTTGATATAAAATGAAATTTGGGGCCCTTCCACACAACCATATAATCTAGAATATCAAGGCAGAAAACCCTACATTATCTGCTTTGAACTGGGTTATCTGAGTCCACACTGCCATATATTCCAGTTCAAAGCAGATAATGTGGGATTTTATTCAGCTGTGTGGAAGGGCCTGAGGCTTCTACACTGCCATGTAATCTAGATTTTCGAATCAGATAATCCACATTGTCTGCTTTGAACTGGATTATATGCCATATAATCCAGTTCAAAGCAGATAATCTGGATTTTATATGGCAGTGTAGAAGGGGCCTTAGGCTGGATCTATACTGCTATATAGTCCAGTTTCTGAATCCATATTATCTGCTTTGAACTGGATTACATGAGTCTACACTGCCATATAATCCAGTTCAAAGCACAGAAACTGCAGTACTGTAGAATTAATGCTGTTTGACACCACTATAGCTACCCATGGGTGAATGCTATGGAATCATGGGAGTTGTAGTTTGGTGAGGCACCGACTTTCTTTTGGCAGAGAAGTCTAAAGACCTTGTAAAACTGCAATTCCCATGATTCTATAGCATTGAGCCAGGGCAGTTAACATGGTATCAAACTGCATTCGTTCTGCAGTGTAGGTGCACCCCAACTTTTCCTATATATAGGATTCAGAGACATAGCCATGGATCAGTGTGCAAACAATCTTGTAGCATCTATGAAATTAACAGAGTTTGTAACGTAAGATTTCATAGATTCAAGTTACTTCATCAGATGCATAAAGTGCCTAGGACAGACCTTCATAGTTATGACTGAACAAAAGGTATATGTGAATAGCAATAGGAATGCAAAACATGCGGATATGGTGGATAGATATGCATTTCAGTTTCAATAATGGTCATTATGGGACAAAAGCAGGTATAAAATATTGCCTAAAGCCATGGTGAGAAGATGACCACAGGAATGGTGGAGGGAGTTATTGGAACATAGGGTGCATCTACGCCATAGAATTAATGGAGTTTGACACCACTTTAATTGCCATGGCATAATAATTATAATTATATTTCTTACCTGCCTCTCCTCGTGGCTCAGATGCTATGGAATCCAGGGAGTTGTAATTTGGTACTCTTTAGCAGGGAAGACTAAAGACCCTACAGCTCTCATCGAGCCATGGCAATTAAAGTGGTATCAAACTCCATTAATTCTACTGTGTAGGCCCACCCATAGTGTTATGCTGGTTGGGAACCCGAAAGGAAGCGAGAGGCAGTCTGTAGATCTGTACTTATCTACAGACAGCCTTCCAATCTCAAAAGGTTGCTTAGCTGCAGGAGGAGACACAACA
Source organism: Anolis sagrei (assembly GCF_037176765.1). NCBI lineage: Eukaryota > Metazoa > Chordata > Lepidosauria > Squamata > Anolidae > Anolis > Anolis sagrei. The sequence goes on from NC_090021.1 coordinate 39,302,827, forward strand.
TATGGTGCAAGACCTGGCCACAAACTCTGATGCCAACTCTGCCCACACATCTACTTGGGGAATGTCATCACAGGACTTAATCACATTATCCACAATACTAGATGTTCATTCCCTTAACATGGTTTCTGATGTTTTTTAGGCAAATATTGTTTGCATTTTTAGGAGAAGAAACATTTTTTAAGACAAAAGCAGATTTTTACTGCCTCATTCCTTGCAAAATGTACTACTTTGTTTTATGAAAGATGAACAACATAAAGCATCTCATTGTGCCTAATTTCAGAAATTATCATTACAATCCTGTTAGAAAGAATGGTGATTAAAGTGGTGATATCACAATATGCCTTCACTTATATCAGTGGTAGATATTTAGAAGGTATTTTCATATTAGCGTAGTTTAAGTGTCACCTCAACCCAACTAATCAATAGGACTTTTTGATCTGCCTTTAATTAGCTTGCTGTTGAAATAATTTTAGATGTTAAAAATTTAGGATCAGCTAGCAAAGTTATATAAGCCATTTTCGGAGTAAGTCTGACCCCTTCCACACAGCTGAAAAAAAACCCATATTATCTGCTTTGAACTGGGATACATGGTAGTGTGGACTCAGATATCCCAGTTCAAAGCAGATATTGTGGGTTATTCTTCCTTGATATTCTGAGTTATATGGCTGTGTTGAAGGACCCTCAGTATTGTATTACTTGGAACAGGAATAGGCAAGAATCAAACATTGGCTAATGAAGTAGGAAGCAATGTACAAGATGAGAAAACAAAAGGTATATAATTTTTAATATATATATATAAACTATATAGTTATATATTCCTAGAATACAAATGTGAAATGTATGATTATTGTAATATTTAGCAACATATACATGCACTTGCTTACTAAAAAAAACTTCCCAATAGTTATCTAAAGAAACACCTTTTAAAAAATAGTAGCCATGCTATGAACAGCTCATGTTTTGGGCTGTGCTTTAAAAATGGTAACCAGAATGTAATATACAAACAAATGTTAAATTCTTCTTTAAAAGAAGTCACTGTGTATACAATCAGGAATTTTTTCATAACAGCATGTCAGTGACAAGTGTTGTTTATCTATGGAAGTGTGCAAGCCCATTGCTGCACGAGAAAGCTGGTGCAACCCGTCTATTTCTGTGCATTATGATAAGATGATTTGGCACAGTATCTCTTCTCAGACATACATGCTCATGATTCATTGCTCAGTGACCGATCTTGTGAGAAAGTCTTTGTTGATGGAACCTGACTACTAGAGTCTTGTTCCTTTAGAGTTGTCAAATTCATCCTCTTGGATTATTTGGTATAATTTTGAAGCTTGTCCTTTTGAACTGCTTTAGAGCATCGTTAGCTCTTTTTAAGGGTAGTTAGAGCTCTAGATAGGTCCTTCATTCTGCACAGTTTAATCTGAATGGCATTTATTTGCATTAATTGCAGCCATGATGGTTTTACTGGTTCCAATTTGATTTTAAGTTGATCAGATTGTATAGTTCTATACCCTAAAAATAAATAAATTTGAAATTGCAAAGGGGGATATGGAGTAAGCGTGGAAGAAGAAGCAGGAAATAGTCTAAGATGGAAACAGCTTTGGCTAGCTACATGGAACTTACTGCCTGGTGCAGGGATAGAGGGCTACAGTGTCACAAGTTGGAGATGCAGAAATAAGAGGCTTGGCTTCAGTTCTCAAATTATAGAATCTAATGGCCCTTCCACACAGCCATATAACCCAGAATATCAAGGCAGAAAATTCCACAATATCTGCTTTGAACTGGGTTATCATAGTCCACACTGCCATATATTCTAGTTCAAAGCAAATAGTGTGAGATACTATTCAGTTGTATGGAAGGGGGCTAACATATCCATACATGCAACAAAATGCTCCCAGTTTATTAAGGGCCCTTTCACTTTGAAATTCTAGGGACCTCATCCCATGAGAGAGATGGGAATGGGAAAAATTGCCTTCTTATCAGTGTTTCATTCCGTTCCATTTATAAGGAAAATATATGCGGGGACTGTGAGTTTTAAAGGCTATTTTAAGTGCATTTATTATATTTTAATATTTTCTTACCACACTAATATTTAATTGTTTTTGACTTTTGCATTGCACTTTTCAAACTTGACTAAAGTGTAGGATTGTTAACAGCCTTGAGTCCCTACAGGGAGAAAGGTGGGGTATAAATAAATTTCATAATAATAATAATAATAATAACTTGAAACACATTTTAAGACTGAGTCCCATGGTTAACTACTAGGCCTGGGTAACAACGCAAAAATTTGTTTCTAAAATCGATTTGTAATTGGGGGGTTTTTTTTGTTTCGATATTTAAAATAATTACAAAATTTTCCAAAAAAAAAGTTCGGTATTTACGAAATTTCGTAAATATTTACAAAACATTTTGTAAAGATGGCGCCCTTTTTTTTCAATATTTTTAAAATATTTTTTAAATTTAATTATTAATTTAGTAGAATAGGGAGGAGAAATTAAAATTATTATTAAGGAGGGAAGGCAGGCACTCACTCTGGCGGGCCCTCTCGCTCGCCGCTCGCTCGCCCCTCTCGCTTGCCGCTCGCTCGCCCCTCTCGCTCGCCCTCTCGCTCGCTTGCTCATCCGGCGCCGAGAGAGGACAGCTCCCAGCAAGCATCGGCAGGCGGCCATCTTACGTATTTCCGAAATGGACAGAAATACAAAATTTTTTGGCGCCTGCCGTTTCGATATTTAAAAACACTTCCAGGTTAAAAAAAAGTTTTGTAATCGTTTCGTAATTCAAAAATTAACGAATTTTTTAACGAATTACGAATTAACGAAACGAATTGCCCAGCCCTATTAACTACCAGAAGTAGTTTTGTGTCGTATGATGGGCTCCATGGGACTCCATCTTTAAATTGTTTTTAAAATGTGTAGAATCTTGGGGGGGGGGGGGCGTGCATCTGATGAAGTCCTAGTAGTATGATACTACTTTAGCTGATATGGTTGCACCCCATGAAACTTTGGGTTTGTAGTTTCATGAGGCACTAGAGGTCTCTAGCTGAGAAGTCTAAACATAAGATGGCACTTAACATGGCACTTAATGTGGAGTCATAGCAGCTAAACATCAAAAAACACAAGATTATGGCAACAAGAATGATTGATAACTGGGAAATAGAGGGAGAAAATGTGGAGGCAGTGACAGACATTGTATTTCTAGGAGTAAAGATTACTGCAGATGTAGACTGCAGCCAGTCAATCAGGAGACACTTATTTCTTGGGACGAGAGCAATGACCAATCTGAAGTACTTTGGCCACATCATGAGAAGAAAGGAAAGCTTAGAGAAGACAATTATGCTGGGGAAAACGGAAGGAAAAAGGAAGAGGGGCCAACCAAGGGCATCCTTGAAGTAACTGGATTGACCTTGAAGGAGCTGGGGGTGGTGACAGCCGACAGGGAGCTCTGGCATGGGCTGGTCTATGAAGTCACAAAGAGTCGGAAATGACTGAACGAATGAACAACAACAACATCAAAGCAGTAAATTTGTGTAGTGCTGAGGGCCCCAATAAAGTACTCCCTCATTGCCCTAAAATACAGTCACCTGACCAAAAGAAATGGCTCCATAGAAGTGGTGAACCCTCAGACAAGTTAAACAGAAAATGCAGGCTCTAAAATAGCTTTGCTTCAAGTTTGGCTTAAGGGGCTCCTGGAATGCATATGAATATGTTTTTTTTTCTTATGTGGGATCCCATTGTTTCATTTGGAGCACAGAATGGTATTTGATATTTATAGGTATATTTTGATTAGCAAGATGTGAAGTAAGATTTTCTCAAAGGTAGTACCAGACTTTTTCAAGAGAAAGACAACTGGCATCATTCCTAAGTAAATTTTTGGCAATTGCAATTATTTTCACTTTCTACAACATTCTCTGATCATCTCTGAGTTTAAGGATTGAAATTATTTATTTTATTGCACATATATCCTTTTGAACTCCCATTTCAAACTCGATTAATGCTTCCAACATTTTCTAAATGTATCTTCTAAATCTGTTGAATAATACTAGACAGGAATATTGGAAAAGACTGGAAAACTAGTAACACAACCCCTGAGACACACAATGCAAAACAAAGGCACACCCCTTCCCGAGAAAAGTTTCCATCTCTCATTACAAGGTAGAATTACCAGACTAATATCAAATGACTTGGTTGGCAATAAGATTTCAAAAGCAGAGGGAGGTGGTGCTTTTGTCTGTTTAATTTAAAATATTCTCCATTTACTCCAGTAAATATTTAGTCTTGAAAAATATGTTTACTTATATTCAATGTATCCCACAAGAAGCTCAGGCAAACTGTTGGTATAATTGGTATAATGCTTGCCTCTAAGAAGTTCAAGTAAAAGGCACTATGACTTACCAGTGTTTTTCTTAGACTGCTTTCAGTCATGACCTCAAAGGATTCATGTAATGCTTATCTTCCAGGAGCTGGACTAAAGCCATTTACTCCTATACACACTGTAAGCAACCATGCTGTCACTTGGCAATCAGCTTCTCCCTTGGCCTACATTCTTACTGGAAGACTAGAAAGGGAAGGTTCTGCGCCCAGCTTCTAATCTCAAGCACCATCTGGTTTTGTCTCATTAATATGCAGCACTAATGCAGCAGAGGCAGTCATATCCAAGCTGCAAGCAAGAAATTGGCCTATTAAAAAACAAAAAAGCAACTGTCAAGCTAATTGCCAACAACTTGTTATGTGTAGAAATACTCTTTTCAGAACACTACCTGACTCATTAACCTGGCAAACATATTTTTTGCTGTAGTACATAGGGAAAAAAGCTATTTATTTGGATGTTCTCCAGATGATTAGGAGAAACATGGATTGCAGAAGACTGAGTCATAGATGTTTCACATAGACAAGCACCTGTTCACTTCTAGGTATTGTGAACTTCACCTCTCATCAGCCACAGCCTACAGAGCCAATACTGAAGAGTAATGGGAAGAAGTAACTCTAACAAATCCTTCATGCAAAGCTTGCAAAACCAAGCCTGGTTAAAGGATTAGTTTGGGAAGCACACAAAACTGCATTCCATCATTTTTAAAAGATTTGAAAAATACTGCTGCTGCCTTCATGTTTGCTCTGTTCCACAATGATTTCTAGTCAAACAGGTCCAGGTTTTCAAAGCACTCCGCAAAACATGTTTTTTTTCAGCGTCCATAGCAAATGAGTCAGAGGAATTGTGCGTCCGAACAATGTACAGACTTGAAAAAAAGTAATATCTATATAAAAGCTAATCTGGAGCAACCTTTGAAACAGGTGCAGCAAGCTATGTTTAATGCAATAATTTCTTCTGCATACGCATGCACTTTGTAATACTTTGTATTAGCTAACACCTAAAGAAGTTTTGGATTATTTTATAAGTTCAATACTTGATTTTGAGCCATTTTACTGTATTTGGCTATCTTGGTATATTTATTTTGAAAATCATATTAATCACATATTCAGCTTACAAGTATGAGTGGAAGGTTTATGTCCTTCCATTTTCCCTTGTCTCCTGCCATTGGCAATGCTGTTAAGGCTAATTAGATTTGCAGTCCAGCAATGTCTAGTGGACAACAAGTTGTCCACCACTAATTTGAGATAATTATGGATTTTTTTAAATTATGGCAAACAGCAATTTAGATTGGAGGATTTCAGGGGGGAAATGGGCCCTAATAGAATGACCACCACCACCCCACGGCTACTTTTATAAGGAAACTCACATGACCAGATGTAGAAACAGATGTAGAAATATGACCCTTCCCAGTGTGCTGTGTGTCCTCCAATTGTTTCCAATGTATAGCAATCGTTTCTTGGCAAGATTTTTTGAAGATGATTTGGTTCTGCCTTCCTCTGAGGCTGAGAGGATACAACTTGCCATGCACCCAACTGCTGCCCAAGGAGGACCCATTTTTTAAAAAATAGCAGCTGTTATTGGCTGCTCTTTAATGTTGGTGACCCACAAATGCTCTCACAGATCCACCACCTTTGCAATGAAAGGAAGGGAAGGGGAAGCCTGACCCTCACCAGTCCATCTGTCTGCTGTTATGTGTCTTCAAGTTGTTTTCAATATAAAGGGTTTTCTTCACAAGAGTTTTGCCTCTTCCTTTCTCTGAGATTGAGAGAGTATGACTTGCCCAACATCATCCAGTGAGTTTCCAAGGCAGAGCAAAGTTTTGACCACTGGTCTCCAAAGTTCTCCCTAGTCTAACATTCAAACCATGATACCATGCTGGATATCCTTGCCTATTTACTCCCTTTAATTTCCCTGTCAATAGAATTCTAGTCACATCTGTGATGGGCCATTTCCCATAGTCTCATTTGGAATCTTTTCTTAAATGACAAAAGGCTGGGAGTTAATAAAATATACAGTAATTGGATTTTTAAAAAACATATTCTATTTACATTTGTTATTTTTAATTATTTAAGTTTTTCAAAGAACATTTTCTCATACACACACACACACAGGTCTAATCTCCCTCATCCAGAGATCTGAAATTTGAAATGTTCCAAACCAAAATCTTCCCCATGGGAACCTAAGACTGGGCACTTTTGCTTTCTGATGGTTCAATGTATACACACTTGGTTTAATGAACAAAATTATTGAAAATGTTGTATATAAAATCATCTTTAGGCCATGAGTATAAAGCAGTGTTTCTCAACCTGTGGCTTCCCAGATGTTTTGGCCTTCAATTCACAGAAATCCTAACAGCTGGTAAACTGGCTGGGATTTCTGGGAGTTGTAGGTCAAAACACCTAGGGGCCCACAGGTTGGGAACCACTGGTATAAGGAGTATATAAAACATAAATAAATGTTGTTTTAGACTTGGGTTCCATCTCCAAGGCATCTAATGATGTATATGTAAATACTGCAAAAACAAAAAAAACCCAAAAAACAAACAAACCCCTAAATCTAAAATACCTTTGGTCTCAAGCATTTTGAATAAGGGATACTCAACCTGTATATTATCTGTATTTTAATTGTTTTAATTTTCTAAACTCCACTGAATCGGCGTTCTGGAGGTAAAGACAAGATATTACAGTAAATACATTAATAGATGGGTGACTATTATGGTCAAAAGTCCTTGTGACAAATGTGATCATCATTATTTCCTTTAGAGCACCCACGAACAATGCAGGCCAGTGAGTCTCCTTTTCTCCTTCTATTGTATACACAGCAGTAATGATGTAATACTGGATGAGGAATAGCCGAGATTATCTTTGTTTTTTCTTCTAAAAAAGGGTTAACATGAACTGACAGAGGCATCAGAACTAAGCAGCCTTGCATGAAAACAAAGATGTTTCCTGCTTATGGTTGAATGCTTATTCCAATATGCCCAATGCTGATTAAAAGCAAGTGTCATTTTGAAAGATGCCAGCAATATTGCACTGAAGACATAAATATGGTAGAAGTTTTATTTTTAAAAAATGACAACTATATTCTGCTAGTATGGCAAACAACTGTTGCTAATGCGGTATCTGTAAATACACTTTCTCAATAGTCACTAATTGTAAATTGAAAACATGGGGAACCATGCGGAAGTCACTGTTTGTTACATTAGAAGAGACTGGTGGTTCTTATGAGGGTGGGATTGTGAATCCACTGCAAATTTTAATCCAGGTTTTAAATGAACTCTCCAAGGTGCTGAGCTCTATCCTGCACATAGATTCAGACCCCTCAGAAGCCTTTTCAAAGCCATTCAGAACCTGAAATGGATTCACAGCCCAGCTTAGATGGGAGTTGTCAGCCTCCATTGATTTATTGCATTCCAAATAATATTCCGCAATTGTTAGTATCCTATTAGGTGACATGCAGTGTATGTATCTGTTTGGTTGAAGTTGTTTTAACACTTAATAGTCATCCCAAAGGGAAGGGATCAGAGCTAGACTGTGGAACATGGAAACGTGCATGTAACCCTTTCCTGCCATGTAAAGGTTCTGATAAGCCCACTCCAACTCCTATAATTACTCTACCAGAGAAACTGCCAATGACCATAGCTCAACATGCCTTAGAAGGAAACACTGCTCAAATGAATGGGACCTTTTGTTGTGTCTTCAAGTCATTTCTAATTTATAGAATCACAGTGTTAGAAGAGACCTCGTGGGCCATCCAGTCCAACCCCCTGCCAAGAAGCAGGAAAATTGCATTCAAAGCACCATCCAGCCTCTGTTTAAAAGCCTCCAAAGAAGGAATATCCATCACACTCTGGGGCAGAGAGTTCCACTGCTGAACAGCTCTCACAGCCAGGAAGTTCTTCCTAACGTCCAGGTGAACTATCTTTTCCTGCAGTTTGAAGTCATTGCTCCACATCCTAGTCTCCAGGACTAGGAAACAAGCCAGCTCCCTCCTCCCTATGAATTCCCCTCCCTATTAGACATTATGTTGGCTAATGCTCTGCTTCAGTATCTTCTAATCTGGATTGCACAGCAGAGATGCAGTGGAGATAATCTGTAACAGACATATTGGCTTCTTTCTCCACAGGAAGATCAGGAACGTAGCCGTACTCTCCAAATGCTTTTGCATGTAATGATGTTTTACTGAAGGCAGGAGGAAATATTTCAAGTAGTGCTCACTAGCAGAAACAAAGGATTCTTGCAAGGATCTGCATTGGCACCAGTTCCAAATGCTTTCAACATATATATGTTCCTGGTCAGTTCAGCCCAGTGTCAATAAGTCAATTTACTAGGATTGGATAGGCTCACTCGGATGTGGCATAATTAGGAAACAACCCGATGTTTTTGCCTGGAGTTTCCCCAGTGCCAGTGCTGTTTTCTGTGTATTGTACAATCGCATCCGCCAGTAACGAAGCAATTCGGAAGTTTCGGAAAGTTCTGACTTTTTTCGGAAAAATTTGGAAGTGACTTTAGAATCAAACCACCAGTGTCTCCTACATCTGAAACGAGTTTTTAACCATTTTTTTTGGGATCAACCAAGCCTACTATTTACCATACAGAATAACTCAAAGGAAAAGCACTGAAGTGCTTTTTTCTATAATACCAATGGATGCTTTTGGATCGTGTAATTTAAATATTTATATTAATATGTTTTAAATCCCTTGTTTTAATGTTTAAATGAGTCGCCCGTAAGGGCTGAGAATGGCGGTCAATAAGTGCATCTAATAAATAAATAGTTACATTTAATGATTTGATTTATAGTTTTATTTTACTGTTTTATGTTAGGTTTTCATGTTTTGTAAAGCATTGAATTTTGCCGTAAATATATAGGAAACGGCTTTGAGTCTCCCCAGGGGTGAGAATAGCAGTATTTAAATGAAGTAAATAAGTAAATAAATATTTGTGAATTTAAGATGCATTTGAAATACATTCAAGTACTGGCAAACATACAGAACAACATAGAATTGTAAGTAATAAAATAGTAAGAAACATGTCTTTTTGTAGATTTCTATAAACATGTCAGCAAGGAATGGCTACTCTTTTATAGATGTCACAGGGTATTTTAATCAGAGCTTATAAAAATCTATGCTAATTTCCCCCATCTTTGATACTAATTTCTAATGAGATACTCTCAGTATAGAGAACTATACTTCTAGTAGTTTTGATATTAAAAATTAATAACAATAGGCCACAAGGCCAGTTAGCTGTGTAGTTTTCATAGTAGTGTGTGTGTGTGTGTGTGTGTGTGTATACTTTTGAAATACAATGAATGGCTGAAAGTAACCTGTAAGTAATGCCTATGAAATGACTTATTTAAAAAATCCAGCCTTCCTCACAACCTATTGGAACTCAGACATTTCAAAAGGGTGTTACTTTGAAGCAGAATGTTTCATGTTTGGCTTCCTGTGCACAGCTGTTAGCAAGCATTTGAATGTTCTCATGCGCCAAATGCCTTTGTTTCAACATTGCGTTTCCTCTTTTTTAAAAAAAGGAAAAAAAGAGTTTCACTCTGGTTGCCCCAATCATTCTTCACATACATTAGGGCGTGTTTTATGCACTTTCCTGTTTGATACTCACTACATCCACAGGTACAGGAAGCAGATCTGATACGGACAGTTATGTTTTTAAAAGCGTTTATTAAAGGAGCACCCTTTCAACAAGTGGTTCAATTTCTACTGATTTAAAAAAATTATACCTGTAACATTAGTCATGTAATCTATACCACTCAATTAATATGGGACAGATCTCCAAACTTGTTTGAAGTATCAAATGGTAAGTACTTTTTATAGGCGAGACAGTGATTAAATGGAATTTGATAACATTTCTGCCAGAATCAAAACAGCCGCACCCTCCACTGGCTGATGCTAATGTTCTAAGAAATGCAGCTTGGCTCTAGGCCATTGTATGCTGCATAAAAACATAATGCCTTCTGTACTTTAAACACAGGATTTTCCAGGAAGGAACAAGTAAGGAAAGGAGCATTCTGACTTGGCCATGAATTACTATCACATTATAAAATGGCATACGTTTTACTGCACATTAATTGTTTTAAAGTCTGTCCATGCATAGGTAGTTCTGCTTCAAACCCTAACCCCACCCCCGGTCAAAATAGAGCAAGCAAAAAAATCAGGAGAAGTAAACGGAACAGATTCTGAATTTGGATTTGAGGCAGTGTCCATAGTACGTGGGCTCATACAGAAAATTGGAGAGTGGAAAGAAATCAGGGTCACAGACTGTCCTTCCTCTGCTTATATCATATTTCTCTTCAAATGCCCCTGCTCGGTTTACTTCTCACCACAGAACCCATATCACCTTCCTTCATTCTTAAAATACATCGCCAGAGTGAGCATATGCCTGGAACAAGAAGCTGTAAAGGTCACAATTTTAAACTATATATGAGGGAACATAGTGGAGGCAACCAAAATTATTAAGCAAAACAGACATACTCTGGATTCCTCTTACGTCTCTTTTTTTTTTAATGGGCTAGTAAAATAGCTAACTAAGAAAAATGTATACTTCTATATTATATTCTTCCTCTGAAGTGTATGCTAGTATTTTGTACACCAGTAGTATGCTTTCCAAGTGCACATAGAGTATTTTTCTTTACATGCACTCTGTATTTCTTCCTTCATTGAAGAGAGTTTTATCATTGCTTTTTCTACTAGATAAGGAATGTCATGTGAGGAAATAATTGTAGAGAAATAATTGACTGGGTGCCCATGTAGGGTAATACTTCTTCTCCCATCCAGGCTGAAATGTTAAGCCAGATTGCATAGGAAATTGCTGCTGACACTAGGCCCCTGCAAATACTGTGACTGTTCCTGAAAACATAGAATGTATTTGTGACCAAGCTCACTTTTTAACTCTGTGATCTTTCCTGCCTCATTTCCCAAATTCATTGCACAAGGGGTTGGCAACATGCAACCCTCCCCAAGTTTCAGCCTTTGGATCTCAAATGGGTGGGAAGGTAAATGGTGCTCCATGTAGTCATGCCAGTCACATGATCAGGAGGTGTCTATGGACAAAGCAGGCTCTTTGGCTTAGAAATGGAGATGAGTATCACCTCCAGAGCCAGAGATGAAAGGGGAAGCCTTTACCTTTATCTATGTGTCCGTGTTTCATTGTTTCAAAACATTGAATGTTTGCCTTGTGTCTCTGTATATGCTGGAATCTGCCCTGAATCCCCTCCAGGAGATAGAGCAGAATACAAATAATATTATTATTTTATTATTATATATATGTTGCTTTGGCATGCTCAACAGCAAGGGTGAATGAAAGCTGCTGTCCAGCAATGTATAAAAGGTGACATGTTGCCTTTCTCTAACTTTAGACAACTTTCCTATTCAGATGATCAGGAAATAAATACATGGGAAGGAAATAAACTTGAGATCATTCCCACAGTTATATATGGACTTCTGCACAGAACATATGCAGATAATGCACAGAGCAACAGATAAAAGTGAAGAGGAACTGATTGTTCTGAACCTTCCTCCACTCTGCACATTTGCTGAATAGGTTTTATGGTGAGAAGTTATCAAAGTGTGAATGATACAGACATGCCTCTGCTTCAGATGTTGGGTGCATCTACACTGTATAATTAATGCTGTTGGACACCACTTTAACTACTGTGGCTCAATGTCATGGAATCCTGGGATTTGTTTTGGTTTCAGCATTTGGTAGAGAAGGCTGAAGATTTTGTAAAACCACAACTCCCATGATACCAAAGTACGGTATTGACCCTTGGCAGTTAAAGTCATGTCAAACCACACCCGTTGGCTGTATTCTTACAAGAAAACTTGTTGGAACATGGCAGAACTTTATGGGAAGGTAATCATATAGGAATACAAAGTGTTGCAGGAAGAACAATAGGTCAGTGGGATGCTGAGTCTATGTTTAAAGCTCTCACATATGAATTACCATTACAGTGGATGGAAGAAAAAAAACACCCTAAAGGTTAAACTTTACATAACCTGAGAAAAAAGTGTATTGCTAAATTAATGTACATATAGAAAAGCAGGTCATTTGTAAGGATGAATTGTGACATTGTAAGATTTTTTGCTTTTCCCATGTAAATCAGTTCTTTTATGTGACTAAGTGCACCCACCCTGCAGGTAAGGAAAAGTGGTACCATTACTAATCTCAAACTGGATTCTACTGCATATTTCTGTTGATGCAGCTTAGGGTTTTTGTCTATTTGTTGTTCTTTTGTTTATCTGTTGCATGTCAAATTTGACTCATGTTCATCTTGTGGTCCACTAAGATTCCTAGTTCCTTTTCACATGCACCACCATGAAGCCAGGTATTTTACTCATCCTATATTTGTACATCTGATCTTTTTTTCTGCTTAAATTGAAATAAATCCTGTTTGTTTTAGTCTGGTTTGAACTTTGTGAATCTTCACTACTACTACTGCTGCTACTACTACTACTTCTTCTTCTTTGGACCACAGCTTTCAAAATCCTACAGCCAACAAGGACTGTGTATGGCATGATGGGAGTGAAAGTAAAAACAAAAAAGTAATATTTCCAAGCTTTTGCAAATTCTGAGGATATGGTATTTCAATAGTAGTATATGTAGAACAACATTAAAGAATTATCATTCATTTCCCAACCCTCTTGAATTTTGCTAATAGTTCAATACTTGCATTTCAGATTTCCTTTTGCATTTGTCCTTTTGCCACATTTTACAGTGTTGGTTTAAGCTACACTTCACAACATTTCTATAAAAGCCTACAGTGTATTGAAAGACAATGGTGGATGTTTCTTGTGCAGACAAGTTTGCCTAATAATTACATCATCTCTGTCTCGATTTAATTAAAGGGGAGCACAGAAAATGGATTCTCCTTTAATTAAAGTTTTATTACAAGCTGCAGATGTTACTCTTTCTTCTACCGAAACTTCACATCAGCTTTTCTTGTAGTTAAACATTATGGCATTTATGCTGGTTTATCATATCAAACTTAAGGGAGCCTCTCAAACTGAAGTGCCTGTTCAAAATCAGCTAATTGAAATGGATTGAGGGTGCATCCACACACTGAACAATTAATTTAGTTCATCACCATTTTAACTGCCATGACTCAATGCTATGAAATCCTGAGATCTATAATTTGCGGAGGCACCAATACTTTTTGGCAGAGAAGGCTAAAGACCTTGTACAACTCCAGCTCCCATGATTACAACTCCCATGGCATTGAGCCAGGGCAGTTTATATGCTGTCCAACTAAATTCCTGAGTGTAGATGCACCTTGAAGATGTATTGGTCAAGGATTTTTTTTAAGCTAGGCAGATGATTGCCATAATTGCCATGTGGTCAAAGGAAAAAATAGAACTTTATATGTAAGTGAATGACTAGGCCTCTCAACTTGTGTAACTACAAACTGACCATTAGCATTTCATAATTACCTGAAAGCCCACCTGTGTTCGAGAGCTGTTCTGAGGGAAACAAAAATGACTTTTTTTATTTTCTCCTGCAATTAATATATCAAATGAATTAAGCAAAATTGACTTAGCCTGCTATTTTCACTTGCAAGTAAGTCTCGCTGAGTATAATGGGACTTCAAGTTCAGCAAGCAATTGTAGCACACCTCTTTTTTTTACTTTTGGCTCTTGTTTCATTTTAGAGAAAAGCAGTTTTAATAATATTTCTTTGATTTATTGCTAGGGAACAAGAAAAGTGGATTTGTTTTTATCTATTACTGGTGACTTAGGAAATTAGTTTTAAGTGTGGCAGCTAAAAAAGGCTGCATCTATAGAAGTATAGTGTCTCATTACCTCATGGACCAGCCTACACCAAAGCTCCCTGTCAGTGGTCACCACCCCCAGCTCCTTCTAGGTCAAGCCAGTCACTTAAGGATATCATCCATCCATCTTGCACTTGGTTGGCTCCTCTTCCTTTTTCCTTCCATTTTCCCCAGCATCATTGTCTTCTCTAAGCTTTCCTGTCTTCTCATTATGTGGCCAAAGCCTCTAATATCCTTCCCTTCAGTGAGCAGTTGAGCTTTATTTTCTGGAGGATGGACTGGTTTGATCTTCTTGCGGTCCAAGGCACTCTCAGAATTTTCCTCCAACACCACAGTTTAAAAGCGTCTCTCTTCCTTTGCTCAGCCTTCCTTATGGTCCAGTTCTTTCATCCATAGGTTACTACGAGGAATGCCATTGCTTTAATGGTGTGGATCTTTGTTGCCAGCATGATGTCTCTGCTCTTCACTATTTTATTGAGATTGGGGGGATAATAATGCTGGAATACTGTGTATAGTTCTGGAAAGTACAATTCAAAGGGGATATTGAGAAGCTGGAAATTGTCCGGGGAAGGGCGACCAAAGCGATTCAAGGTTTGGAAGCTAAGCCTATGAGGAACGGCTGAGGAAGCTGGGGTTGTTTGACTTGGAGAAGACAAGGTTAAGATCTGACATGATAGCAATGTTTAAATATTTGGAAATATGTCATATTGAGAAGGGAGCAAGCTAGTTTTCTGCTGCTCCAAAGACTAAGACATAGGGCAATGGATTCAAACTTCAGGAAAAGAGATTCCAACTAGACATTAGAAAAAGAATTCCAATGGTAAATGTTCTTCATCAGTATAATATGCTGCCTCCTCAGAGTGTGGGGAAGTCTGGAAGTTTTTAAACAGAAGCTGAGTGGCCATCTGTCAGGAATGTATTGATGGTGGCATGGCAAAGGTTGGACTGGATAGCCCTTGCGGTCTCTTCCAACTCTTATGATTCTATACTCATTATCTTTTGTAGGAATTGCCCCCCCCCCCCCCACATCAATGGTATATAACACTGTATTCCAAAGCAAGCAATGCTACAAAAATAAGTCTTGATATTTTAAAAAGCAAATAAAACTAAACATTTTTAAAATGTAATTTCAGCCTAAATTTGCTATGCTTCAGCTCAGTTTCTACTTTTTCTTTCATAAATTAAGAGGAAATGGGCTAATGGACGCCACCCTATATTCAGGAAGCAGCTCTCAGATTATTACACCAGTGTGGTATCCTGAGGCACTATATGAGGAAATGCTCCCTTGTCTAGAACTAGATTAGAACCTGCTAACCCTAGAATATTTAGGACATCATACACACATTTTCAACATCAGTTTTCTACATGTGTATTTGCATAAATTTGTTTATCATTTCGTTTTATTGTTTAATTTTTACTTTTATTTTAATATTTATTTTAATTTCAGTGTATTATTTATTTTATTTGTATTTATTTATATTTTAGTTTATTATTTTCAGAACAGAAGGTGTTATAAATAGTACAATGAGACAATTTGCCATCAAAACTCACATAAATTAAAACTGACCGAAGAAAAATAACATAAAAGATTCTATACTTCTCATGGGCATTCCAAAACACTGTAGGTGTAGGTGTGCACAGAAAGGAAGATGTTCCCTCAATCAAAAGGTGGTTGCATTTCTCAATCAGAGAGCCTTTTCTCGGCCCAAAGAATATCCATGTTATTTTACACAATATTTTTCTGTGCTTGCAAATTGCACATTTTGGAAACATAGATATGGGGATCAGCACTAAAAACTACTGATTTCAAATCCTATTATTTGTTAAAACCTCTTTTAAAACAGAACTTGCTGGCTGATATCTTGTATAAATCTCCTTCATTTGACAGTACCACACACACACAGACACACAAATCTCTTATCTGTTCAACCAGGGAGCACCCCAACCAAAGGAAGAAGAGACAGGGGCCCTTCTAAACAAGCACTAAAACCCGTAATAGGTAACGGGTTTACTTCAGGCATCGAAACAATGTCACAGGTAAACCCGAATTAATGCAGAGTAAACTGGGGGCCCTTCCACACTTAACTAAAACCTGGAAGGAAGTAGGTTTAAAAAGCTGCTTCCTCCCAGGTTTCAGTCCCCACCCCCTCCCACAATCCTGGGCTTTCCCTTGGGTGATGGCTATATGTCATTCCGTGTCAACCATCCCCAGCCCCCCCCCCCCAAACTTAACCGAGGTGCCTGCTGGCCACACACGCCCCTCTGTAGAGTCCTCCTGACGCTCTAAAATGACGCGTCCAGAGGCAGAGCGGAGGGAAATGTGGTTGACCTAGAATGGCATCTAGCCATCCCCCGAGGGAAAGCCTGGGGTTGTGGGAGAGGGTGGGGACTGAAACCTGGGAGGAAGCGAGGGGAGGGTTAACCCACTTCCTCATGGTTTTAGTTAAGTGTAGAAAGGCCCAAAGCAGAAACCTGAAAGGGGTCTCTCCAGCTCCTGTTCTCAATGCCCCATGATAGGTGAGCACTGTTATTCTCCATGTCCTAACATGGGGTTCTCCCTGACTAAAAAGTATTTTTGGTTTGCTGCCTGGTTGAGTCATGTTTGGCTGTTAGACATTAAAACCCAATCACACTATGCAAAAAGGCTGATTAAAAAGACCGGAAAATCCTAGAGTTTGTTCATCTTTTTGTCCAGTTTAAGTTTGGAGATCTACATACATTTTGTTCACATCACAATGGTTTTTGCCAACTCCTAAGGCCTTTTATACAAGCATCCAAGATTGTTTTATTTGACTCCATACAAAGTTGGCAAAAAGCAGGAATAAAATCTGGGAATTTTCAATGAGTCTGGATGCAGCCCCCAAATTTATAAAATCATAAATCCAGTTTACAATCTTGTAACTACTGAACAAGATGCCAGTCCCAGTGTTGAAAAAAATGACTTAAATAAAACTAGGATTATCCTGGCCTCTTAAGAGGTCCTCCACATCCTTCCTAGCTTTTGCCTGGAACTAAAAACAATATATTCAAAACAAGGCTTGTTAGCATTAAGACATTCAGGATGTGCCTCTTGAAGAAAAGTGCACCGAAATTTCTATGGCTTGAGAAGACTCAGGTGAATTCAGATAAATCTTATCCTCCATATCTCGAGAGCAAACAAAATGTCCAAGGGGGTTGGAGGAGCAGGCACACTCCCTCCTGCTTGTGCATTCACTGTACTTTGATCTAAACCATGTGAAGAATACTCTTACTGAAGTACCAGACATACCAAACCCACCTCTGAATAAATCTTACTAAGGAAATCCCATGATAGGATCACCTTAGGGTTGCCATAAGTCGGAAATGACTTGAGGCACAAGAAGTACTTAGGAGAGGTTCTTCTAGTGCTAAACAATAACAAGTGTTTTCATTTGTGGTGGTGCTCTTATCCAGATGCTCCTATTGTTTGCATTGAATGTTTGCCACTTTTATTTGGAAACCACCCTGAGTCCCCTAGGGGAGATAGGGTGGGTAATAAAGAAAGTGGTGGTGTTTTTGTTATCCAGCATTGCAAAGCCTGCACATTAGATTACAAGCTAAAAGAGCATTGCCATTGAGGTATATTTATATGGAAAAGCCGCTGAAAATGGATGAGGGCAAGCTTCTGGTGAACAGACTGGTTCTTTAAAGGTCCAGTAGGATTAGTTATTGATAACCAGACACACAGAGAGAGCCAACGTGACTAGAATTTCTAAGAAACTACTAAGAGATGTCTTTGACCCATATGGCTCTTGCCAGCCCTGTGATGTACCTTCTGTTCCATACAGTACAATTAAGGCCAACTCCAGCAGGGCAGGCATTCCTAGTGATGACAGAATCAATGGAGGTTTCATAAGCAATACAGTTGTTAATGGAAAAATTAGGCATAGTTAATAATGTGACAATTATTGAGTTGGCTTTGAAGAGGTTACAGTTTATTCACAAATGCAAGGCAACAGCTAAATGTTAACAATACCAAATAAATTTATTTGATTTTGAATGGCAGTGTAAAATCAGAGAAAAGAACCTAGTGGCACCTTAAAAATGACCATATTTATTATGGCACAACCTGAATTGGTGACATAGTCTGTAGTTTACAACAGCTTGTGCCATCACAAATGTGTGAATCTTTCAGGTGTCACAAGACATCCCCCCCTCCCACCCCCTCAGTAGCAGGCTAACAGAGTTCACTGCTCTGGAAATTGCTTTAGAAGCAGAGAGATACATGGTTCCAAAATCTGAAATACTCCAAAATCCAAAGTTGTCAATATAGGTGACTGAGATAGTGACGCCTTCACTTGCTGATGGTTAGATATACACAACTTTGTTTTCCCTGCGTGGTCACTGCAATTTACACATATATGGTAATATCCGGCGCTCGCGCCGGCAGCAACGGAAAGTTCACGAGCCAAGAGATCAGTTGGAGCAGCCCCTCCCGCCCCTCTCCCCTCTATAAATAGCCCTCCTGAGGGGCTGCGGTCAGTTCTTTCAATCCGCGCTAAAAACGGCAGCATCAAGGAAAGTACAAGGATTTCTGAAATGAGTACAACTTCCTTCAAGAGGTGTGCTTTGTGTCCGAATAAATATCCGGACAATGATGCTCATCCTCATTGTCTTGTTTGTTTGGGAGAGGAACATCTCTCCCAACCATGTGACATTTGCAGAGCCTTTACACCGCAAACGAGGAAAAATAGAGAGTTGCGACTAAAAGCAGCGCTTTATGAACAGGCTCTGCTTCCTCCGATAGAGAGTACATCAGATAAGGCCGATCCGGCCCTTAAGAAGAAGAAAGTAATAAAGCTAAATAAAATTAAAGCCAATAAGCCCTCTGAAAGAGGTGAAGGGGCTCTAAACTCTCAACCGAAAAAGCCTCAAAACCCCTCTAAGGAGGGAGAAACGGCTTTACAGAGCCAACCGCCCAATAAAATGGCGTTCACGGCTCACGAAGAGGAAAAGAGTGAGGGAGCGACCCTTCAACTACCTGCTGAGACGGGTCCAAAAGCCGCGGCGCCATTGCTGGCCTCGGCATCGACGCAGATCTTGGCTCAAGGCCCTAACGATACCGCAGCTTCGGTGTCGAGGACCCTCTCCTCGCCAACTAGAATCCTCCAGATGACTCCTCGACGCGCTCGAGGCCGTGCTCCTTCGCGTACTGCGTCCAAAGATGGAGGACGCCGGCGTCGGAGCCGCTCGGCGCCGAAGCTTACAAGCTCCTCCTCCGACTCCTCCTCTAGTTCTGGCTCCTCCCCTTTGAGGAAGCGAAGCAAGAAAGGGAGAGCCCATGTCAGCCCAGGGAGTAATTCCCATATATCCAGAGGGAAAAATATGCCCTCGTCTACTGGTGCTATTCAAGGAAGCCAGGACTGGGGGACAGTGAGTCAGAGTGGCCATTGCCAGCCACTACCTCCGCTAATGTCCTATGGAGGAGTTATCCAAGGAGGTCAACCCCAGTCTGTTCATCCCTTTATGAATCAAGGAGGAATGGTTCAGGGGAATCAGTGTCAACCCTCCCAGATGTTTGCAAACCAGGCGAGCATGTTTCAAGGTGGACAGTTTCAACCCCCACCTCCCTTTATGTACCAGGGAGGTTTCTGGCAGATGGCTCCGAATGGACAGATGCTTTATTGCGGAGCACCATTGCTTACGCAGTGGCCCCCATCTAGTAATAATGTGCACACTGCGTCCTCTACTGGACAAACTCAAAAGGGAAAAAAACAATCAACAAAGTCCAAGAAAGATCACACCATTGCTTCTGAGCCATTAGTTCTGCAAGACCAGCTGACACCTCTTATACAATCTGAGGTGCAACAAATGGACGAATGCCCATCCTCAGAACCTAGTGGCACCTTAAAAATGACCATATTTATTATGGCACAACCTGAATTGGTGACATAGTCTGTAGTTTACAACAGCTTGTGCCATCACAAATGTGTGAATCTTTCAGGTGTCACAAGACATCCCCCCCTCCCACCCCCTCAGTAGCAGGCTAACAGAGTTCACTGCTCTGGAAATTGCTTTAGAAGCAGAGAGATACATGGTTCCAAAATCTGAAATACTCCAAAATCCAAAGTTGTCAATATAGGTGACTGAGATAGTGACGCCTTCACTTGCTGATGGTTAGATATACACAACTTTGTTTCATGCACCACCTATTTAAAATATCGAGTATAAAATTACATTCAGGCTATGTATGTAAGGTGTATGTGAAACATAAATCAGTTTCATGTTTAGACTTGATTCCCATCACCAAGATATCCCATTATGTTCACATATATAAAAAATACAGGCATTCCAAGATTCAAAACACTTCAAGCATTTTGGGTAAAGACTACTTAAATACAAGTAATTCCAGAGCAGGAACACTTTAGTTTTACTTCTCTGCAACTTTGCTCTGTTAATATGAAAAGCTGTAGTGAAAAGCTGTAGTGAAAAGAGGATGCCCTTTGGTAATTCTCTGATGTACAAGCCATCGGAATTCCAGTTTGTGTTAAGATCCTCTGTGGATAGAAGAAGCCTTCCTCAGATTACACTTGTCCTCTCACATTGGCAGTTTTTATTTTTATGGATTCGATTTAAAATGCTCTCACTAGGAATCTCTTGGCCCTTCAATGTGATTCTATGGTTAGCTGGAAGACCTAGATATCCCTAGAGAGATGTAAAAGCAGTCATTTCTAATTCATAATTCTTCACTTTCACTGAGATCCTGTGCACCTAACCCCACCAAATGTGGAGGGCTGGCGGTGTTGTTCCTTAAAGGAGGAAAATGATAGTACAGTAAAACAGGCTAGAATATTGCTCCTCCTCATGCGTTTTCTTAATCACATTTTAAGCATCTGAATAGGACTATTCATCTTAATTCTGAGAGACCATCAACAAACTTGGACAGATTGCTATGCTAAAGGATATTGGATGATTACAGTAATGCTTGACTCTCCATCTGACATAAATACTGTATTGTTTATAGCTGAATAGTACTGAACACAGCTCACTTATTTATGTCCAAGATCTAAAATTGCATTTTCCATGCTGTTCTCTTCTTGTGACCATTACACTCATTGGCAAAACAGGGAGATCTTAATTCCTTCGTTCTTTCTCTTTTAGCTTTACCAAATGAGAGCTTTTTCTCTGGCAGGCAAACACACATCTGTGTCAGGGCTGTGGTTTAGATCATTTCCTGCCAGTATGGTTTGCCTGTTGCTTTCTTGGCAGTGCTGCTTAAAAAAACCTGTGATGTGACTTTTCTCAAGTAAGTTAGCAGATTCATTCCCAGTCTCTGTAAATCCTCATACAGGCACGAAACAGCTGAAATTGCACTTGGAAGCAGTTAAGATTTAAGGCACAAAAGAAAGTTCTCAATATTATTGATTTTTGTTTGCCAAGATATTTTAAGTTTACAGCATTCAGCACACCACAAAAACGTTCACAGAAGAGTTCAAATATAGTTAGGAGGAAACGTCCTCAGTGCACTAAAATCAGACTGTAGTCCAGTGGTTCCCAACCTTTTTTTGACCAGGGACCACTTTAACCAGGGACCACTTGACCAGGGACCACTTTCCAACATTAGTACCAAAAGGGTTACAAATCAGTTTTTGGTCAACTTTAGATTCAGTTTGGTTATTTGGGGTGCTGATTCTGAAAATTGCATTGGATAAACCATATCAGCTCTAGTTTCTGATAAAGAGCATATGCCATCCAGTAGTCACCATCTCCTCACCCACGGAAAACCATGTTTAATAAGCTTTGGCACTATAAGAAGGTTTTATTATTATTATTATTAACTTTATTTGTACCCCGCTAGCATCTCCCGGAGGACTCGATGCGGCTTACACAGGCCGAAGCCTCAAACACAATACAGTAGAAAGTATAACATCACAACAACAAGGCAAATCAAACAATAAGCAAAATAACATAACACCACAATACTAAGCAAATCAAACAATAAGCAAAATAACAACAAAGACAGTACATCAGGACATTATTAAAAACTGGTTCGGCCGGCGCACTGGGGTACAAGGGTTAAAAGTGCTGAATGGCAGGAGGCACGTAGGGTTAAAAGTGCGATGTGCAGTGACAATTTGTTATGCTAAGGTGCTACTAGGACTTGGGGTGGGGATTCCTAGTCTGGGAAGGCACAACGGAACAGCCAAGTTTTTAGGTTCCTTCTGAAAACGGCTAGAGTGGGGGCCTGTCTGAGATCTTTTGGGAGGGCGTTCCAAAGTCGGGGGGCCGCCACAGAAAAGGCCCTGTCACGTGTCCCCACCAAGCGCGCTTGCGATGTGGGTGGGATCACGAGCAGGGCCTCTCCAGATGACCGTAACGAGCGCGTGGGTTCATAGATGGTGATGCGGTCACGCAGGTAGGGTGGTCCCAAACCGTTTAGGGCTTTGTAGGTGAGCACCTGTACCTTGAATTGGGCTCGGAAAACAAATGGCAGCCAATGGAGCTCCTTAAACAGAGGGGTAGACCTCTCTTGATAATGAGCTCCGGTTAGTATCCTGGCTGCTGCCCGCTGGACCAATTGAAGTTTCCGAGCCGTCTTCAAGGGCAGCCCCACATAGAGCGCATTGCAGTAATCCATTCTAGAGGTGACCAAGGCATGGACCACCCCAGCCAGATCAGCCTTCACGAGGTATGGTCGCAGTTGGCGCACAAGTCTCAGTTGCGCAAAGGCCCTCCCGGATACTGCCGACACCTGAGCCTCAAGTGTAAGCGAAGAATCCAAGAGGACGCCCAAACTGCGGACCTGTGGTTTCAGGGGGAGTGTAACCCCGTCCAACACAGGTGACCACCCTATACCCCGATCTGGTTTGCGATCGACCAGGAGGACCTCTGTCTTGTCGGGATTGATCTTCAGCTTGTTCTTCCTCATCCAGATCGACACAGCGGCCAGGCACTCGTCTAGCACCTGAGAAGCCTCCTTGGAGTTAGGTGGAAAAGAGTAGTAGAGTTGTGTGTCATCCGCGTAGAGATGGCACCCAACTCCAAAACTCCGGATGACCTCTCCCAGCGGTTTCATGTAGATGTTAAAAAGCATGGGCGACAAAATAGAGCCTTGCGGGTCCCCACAGGTCAAAGGCCAGGGGTCAGAGCAGGCGTCTCCCAGCTTCACCATCTGAGTTCGTCCCTCCAGGAAGGACTGGAGCCACGACAGAACCGTGCCCCCAAGGCCCATCCCGGAGAGACGACCCAGAAGGATACCATGATCGATGGTATCGAAAGCCGCTGAGATGTCCAAGAGAACCAGCAGGGTCACACTCCCCCTGTCCAGCTCTCTGCGGAGGTCATCCACCAAGGCGACCAAGGCTGTCTCGGTGCCATGACCAGGCCTGAAACCAGACTGTGACTGATCTAGGTAGTTGGTATCGTCCAGGAAACCCTGAAGCTGAGAGGCGACCACCCTCTCCAGCACCTTACCCAAAAAGGGGAGGTTGGAGATCGGCCTGTAATTATTCAGCACCGTGGAGTCAAGGGAAGCTTTTTTGATAAGTGGACGGACCACGGCCTGCTTCAAATTGGATGGAAAAATTCCTTGCTCCAGCGATGCGTTGACAATCAGTACAAACCAATCAAGCAACCCCCCTCTGGCTGATTTAATGAGCCAAGATGGGCATGGGTCTAGAGATGAGGTGGTCGCTCTCACAGCCCCAAGAATCTCCTCCACTGTTTCAGGGAGAACAAGCCTAAAAGAATCCCATAAAACTGGACAAGCAGGTGCCTCCGTCACCTCTTCTGGCACTGCGATGGAATTGGAGTCGAGCTCGAGGCGTATCTGGGCGACTTTATCTGCAAAATGGTGTGCGAAATCGCGACACCGAGTTGCGGGGTCGTCAGGGACCTCCTCCACCGCAGGTGGGTGGAGGAGTTCTCCCACGACCCGAAACAGCTCCGATGATCTATTTGCTGCAGATGCTATACGAGCGGTCGTGAATGACTTCCTGGCCGCCCGCATGGCCACGGAGTATGCCTTAAGAGAGGCTCTAGCCCGTGTTCGATCAGATACATCTTGAGATTTCCTCCATTTGCGCTCTAGCCCCCTTCTCGTATGCTTCATCACAGCCAGCTCCTCGGTGAACCAAGGAGATGGCCTGTCACGACGCAACGAGATGGGGCGTTCGGGTGCGATCGTATCTAACGCCCTGGCCATCTCCCCGTTATAGAGAGTTACCAAGGCGTCGATAGAATCGCCAGGCTCCAAGGCAGGAAGAACCCTAAGATTCCTCAGGAATCCGTCCGGATCCATCAGTCTCCTAGGGCGGACCATCTTAATTTGTCCTCCACCCCTGCGGAGGTTTAGGGTCGCAGTAAGTCTAAATGTGATCAGATGATGGTCAGACCATGACACTGGAAGGATGTTTTGATCTTCCACTCTGATCAATTCATCGTCCGCCACAAAGACAAGGTCGAGAGTGTGCCCAGCTTGATGCGTGGGGCCAGATATTATCTGTGACAGTCCTATGGCCGTCATGGTGGCCATAAAGTCCTGAGCTGCGCCAGATAAAGTGGTCTCGGCGTGGATGTTAAAGTCTCCCAGCACCACCAGGCGCTGGGAGGCCAAGGCCGAATTGGAGACCACTTCCGCTAACTCAGACAGGGAAGCTGCTGGATCTCGGGGTGGGCGATACACCAGCAGGAACCCCACACTGTCACGGCTCCCCACCTTCAAGTGGACGCACTCAAACCCAGAAGCTTGCGGGACAACGCATCTGGTCACGGCGATGGATTGCCGGAAGACCACTGCGACCCCTCCTCCCCGCCCCCCTTGTCTGGCCTGTTGATGCACTCCAAAACCTGGAGGACACAGCTGGGAAAGGTTTACACCCCCCACCTCGTCCAACCAGGTCTCGGTAATGCATGCCAGATCCGCCCTCTCATCCAGGATCAAGTCCTGGATGGCCGCGGTCTTACCATTAACGGATCTGGCATTAATCAACAGGACCTTAAGACCAAGGGGGCTGCCAAGGAGCCTACCACTTACCCACGTTTTGTGAGACCAATCGCTCTCGTTGCAACGGTGTAATAATGGTGAGGCTGCAGACCCTATTTTAGTTCTTGCAGACCACTGGTGGTCCATGGACCATAGGTTGGGAACCACTGATGTAGTCCGTGTCAGGTATAGCAGTAAACCTAGGTGCAACTGAGCTGGTTCTTCCAATACTGCCGCACATTGAAAGCAATAGATCTAATTATAATAATAATATAATAATAAAACTTTATTTGTACCCCGCTACCATCTCCCCAAGTGACTCGGTGCGGCTTACATGAGGCCAAGCCCACAGCACATCAATAAACAAAAGCAATAACAATAGTCAATACAAAACAGTTAAAATAAATTCAAAAACAAAAAATACGCAATAGGCAATAAACAATACAGCATTTAAAACCTAATTGGAAATGGCCTTTCCTTTTGCATCTCCTTACAATTCCTTTCGGCATTTGCCTACTTTTTGTTTCCTTCTGGAAGCCAGATGACAGAACCAAAGGCCACTCCAAGTCTTTTTGGCTAGCATCTTTCTAATATGTATTAATTTGGGGTGACATAAGAATTAAAAGAACAATCATTTTGGCAGACAACAAGAGTGTCTAAGTTGTGATGCAAAAACTTGCGTTTGTAGTAGTCTTAAAAGTGCTGCCCTAATCCTCTTGAATGGTAATCTCAAGAGGTCAAAATATGACATAGGTACCCATCGGCAAATCAGACAGCAAAGAAGGAACCCATCTACCTCAGAGATGTGTCTGTTGAAAGCCCATAAAAAAACCTACTATGAACCCCACTTGACTAGTTTTCCAACAATCCTCACAACCTCGAAGGATGCCTGCCATAGCTGTGGGCAAAACATCAGGAGAGAATGCTTCTGGAACATGGCTGTAGCTCAGAAAACTGAAAGCAACACAGTGATTCCGGCCATGAAAGCCTTCAAAAACACAACCCTACTATTGTATTTTATAATAAAATTAAAAGAATATCGAGGCAGGGTGGACACCACGATCACACCTCTGCCCTTCTGTATATAGCGTGGAACAAAAGGCTGAGCCTAAGTGACCGAAGCACTTGGTAAAAATATAGCTGCCACCACCTCAGAATTGCCGGCCTGAGGAACCAAAAAGGTGTGATTGTATAATAAGTAAAAGGATGTTTGAGCACTTGAACTTCAATGGCTGACTGGAGATTAAAACTGTGTTGAGAGAATGATTTGTGAGGGAAACGAATGGATTGAGGCGAACAACAGTTAGGAGTAAACTAATAAAGAGTTTATTTTAACTTGAGAATAACAACAACTTGATGGAATGAGTGGTACAAAATCTTGATGCAGTTGCAGTAACTTGGTAGCTTAAATCAAACAGTCCTCTCTGACAGAATAGCTTTCTCAGCTTGAGTCCCTTTAACTAACTGTTCTATTATTAGACACAGTTTTACACAGAGCACAGACCCCTGTCTGCCTCCCTCAACTGGCTATAAGGTATCTTTGAAACCTCTCCTAGGCTCAATAAGACACAGCTCTCTCCTTTACTAGTCTCTCTAACTAAGTAAAGCTCTAGCCTAATGTCTTCAGCATATACCTTACACCTAGAGACTAGCTAAAGGTTCTTCCCTTCTGTCAGTTCCCTGCTCTAAAAATCTACATCCTACTCTGTCTCAATCGCAGACTCTTCTCCCTTCTGTCAGATAAGACAGCTCCTTTCCCTCCATTCAGCTGACTCCACCCCTGATTGTTGCACCCAATCAGGAGTCAGCCTGACTCCTCCTCCTTCTCTGTACAACAGCCAGGAGGCAAGCCACTGCCAAGCAGGCTTCGGCCTAGCCAGCTAACAGGTAGATTCATTACATATTTCCATTGGTAGTAAGCAGCTGTAGGCCTCAAAATGATGGCACAGAAAATGTGGCATGAATGTGTGGGTAGCAATAGGGTAGCTCTGCCCTCACAGACTCCAAAATATCCTCCCGGAGAAGATACCATCCAGCCGGGGATGTATCCCCAGCAAATATGAGGTCTTACTGCAGTTTCATAAGCACTAAAGTTCTGTGGTTGAGAATTCTATATAACTTCCTGTTACCACCTCAGCCTTGTCAGGTTTGTCTCTGGGCCCTTCCATACAGTCCTATAACCCAGAATATCAAGGCAGAAAATCCCACAATATCTGCTTTGAACTAGGGACCCTTCCGCACAGCCCCATATCCCAGAATATCAAGCAGAAAATCCCACATTATCTGAGTGTGGCTTCAGATAACCTAGTTCAAAGCAGATATTGTGGGATTTTCTGCCTTGGTATTCTGGGATATAGGGCTATGTGAAAGAGCCCTGGGTTATCTGAGTCCACACTGCCATATATTCCAATTCAAAGCAGAAAATGTGTGGAAGGAGCCTTTGTTGTAGTGCAGTTTTGTATTTAAAATCTTCAAATACAGGAAATCAATCAGCCTTTAATTTTAGCATTCTGCAGAATGGGGGGGGGGGGAATAGTTGTCTAATGTACTTTTTTTTAAGTACTTAAACTTGAATTTGAATTACAGCCTTGCATATTTACATAAAGCCTCTGTTGATGGGCTATGAAAAGCAGCATTACGTCATATAGAGCAACCCCTTATACATATTTATCAGGAAAATTTTTCCAGATAATAAGGAATATAAAATTAGATGTGAATATTTGTATGTAATGAAAACCTTTTCTGAATTTTTCCCCCTAACTGCTTTGTACCAGGCACAAGAAAGGAATGTCTTATCAGATTTTTTAAGTTTCTTGGCAGGTATATTTCTCTCCTTGCCTGGACGGTCGGAGAATTGGTTTGCCTGTCTTCCTGCTTTCTTCATTGGGACGCCCTAGGCCATCTATGCCTACCCTCTGTTTACCAAGCAGAAACGTACAATCTTGAAGGGAGGGGATTTTGGAGGCGGGGGGAGAGCACAGCCAGATCCCAGATAGACAGTCCATGTTTTCCAGCTGCTTTGAGAAAGGATCTGGCTCTTTCTCTCTCTTTCTGGAGCAGATCCAGAAATAGATTTGAGGCCAACCTCTGTGCTGTATGTAATTACCACCTGAGTCTCAAACTGGTTCCAGGGTTTACAATCGAGTCATATGCACTGCTTCCTTCAATACTGGTTTCAAACTGACCTAAGTAGTCAGTGAAAATATGCCCCAAGTGTAACATCAATAGAACACCTTTTTAGAACTTATTGTAAGACTAATTATTATTATTTAAATGTGCAGGAAAAAAGTTATTAATCATAATGTTTCTGATTATGATTGATCTGTTGAGTTGAGTTTGCATTTGGTTTGAAAATGGCATGCAGTCTTGATACTATATGCCTGCTACCTCACATCCTAAATTAGCTTGGCACAAACTACATTACTGCATTGTGAAAAAAGGAAGTGTTGATCTCCCAGGCAACCTCAGAACAATAGCGGCAAGGCTGTGCCTACCTGAGTGGCACAGGAAAACACATTTTAACAGCTTTTCAGTTTCACTGTTATTGTAACTGCTGCTAGTAATCTATCCATATTCCATGAGTGCATTCTCTTCTGACGTTTCACCCACATCTATGGCATGCATTCTCAGAGGTTGGAAACTAGGCAAGTGAGGTTTATCAATCTGTGGAATGTCCAGGGTGGGAGAAAGAGTTCTTGCCTGCCTGAGGCAAATGTGAATGTTGCAATTGGCCAGCTTGATTAGCACTGAATAGCCTTTTAGCTTCAAAGCCTTGCTAATTCCTGCCTGGGGGAATCCTTTGTTGGGAGGTGTTAGCTGGCCCTGATTGTTTCATATCTGGAATGCCTTGGTTCTCTGTGTGTTGCTCTTTATTTACTGTCCTGATTTTAGAGTTTTTAATACATGTAGCCAGATTTGCAGTCTGCCAGGGCTTTAATTGTGCTTCTTTTTTACTTGGGTGATGGTTGGAGTTTTTATGTAGGTATCTATTCGTGTGTGGGGTTTTTTTTCTTTAAACTGTGTGGCCCAACTGTTGATATTCATGAAAGTTTATGAAATCCATCAGCTTTAAAGGTATTGCGAGACTCAGTTTGTTCTTACTCTTCCTTTTTTCCTGTAACAGACTAACATGATCCTCTCTGGGAAACCTAGTATTTAACTGTGACGAGTCTTGAAGAAAAGGTTACTGTAAAACTCCAGTGTGAACAGTGAATAATAATAATAATAATAATAATAATAATAATTGGAACAATGCATGGAAGCTGTATCCAACCTGGTGTTTTCCCCAATGTGTTGTAATACAACTCAATCATCAAGCCATACTGCTTGATTCATCCCAGAAACCAACAAGACTCTCTAGGAGTCTTTCTATTAAAAGAAAACACATTTGCTCAATTAAGAAGTTTCATAAGTGGCTATTCTCTCACCTTAATGAGGTTTTATATGCATCAAGCTTGCAAGCTCAAAGCTCAGAAATCAGTCAGCCTATATGGGCCAGTCTCCTATTAGTAACATATAGTTTATGTTGTGTTACTCATACAGTGGGCTTTTTAAAAATAGTACACAACAGTCATATCCAGTCGATGGGAATGAAAGCAGAACTCTGTATAGAGAATGTGTGTGTCGTGAAAGTCACCTGCTGATTTATGGTGATCCCCAATAGGGTTTTCTTAGGCTGAGATTATACCAAGGACATTTTGGTAGTTCAGTGGTTCCCAACCGTTGGTCCTCCAGGTGTTTTGGACTTTAGCTCCCACAATTCCTAACAGCTGGTAAGTTGGCTGGGATTTCTAGGAGTTGAAGTCCAAAACACTTGGAGAACCAAAGGTTGGAACAACTGTGCTAGTTCCTTCTTCTAAAATACAGCGTTTAGTATTCATTGCGGTCTCCCATCTATGGTAAGTACTAACCTGAGCTGATTCTGTTTAGCTTACAAGGTGCTTATGCCATTATGTCTTGAAATCATGTGATGCAGTGTCAGCCATGCATGTTTAGGAGTGATTCACTTGAATTGCACTACAGTGGCATTCAATATAAGGATTGCCTCACACAAGCAGAACGTAACCCTGCTGGGAATTATTTGTGCAACACTGTGGTAATATAAGGTCTCAGCCATGTAGTGAGATTTTTTTTTTATCATTCAGAAGCGACTTGAGAACAGGTTGGGTTGCTCACCTGAAGGTTGCCGATTCGAATCCATGAGATGGGGTGAGCTCCCATCTGTCAGCTCTAGCAGGGACATGAAAAAAGCCTCCTAGCTTACACATCCCGGCATCCCCTGGGCAACATCTCTGTAGAAGACCAATTCTTTCACACTAGGAGCAACTTTTCACACTAGAAGCAGTGAGATTATAAACAGGGACTTACAATTAGCCCACCACTGTATAGTGTGCTAATTACTTCATATGTCTACTTGGCCTGTTTTAGTAAACAGAAACATCCACTTCTTCTGGTATTTCCCTAGGCCATGTTGTAGATTGTAAACTCCTTGAGGGTGAAATCTGTCCATTTGAATTCTATGCAGAACACTGATGAACCAATATTAGTCATGAACAACTTTGATCCATTCAAACATGACAGTTCTATTGTTGACGATTTTTTTAAATGACCCTCACAGCAATGTACATTCTTATTTTGTGTGCATTAAATAGTTCTCATATGGCATATAGCCACAAAAGTAAGCTTTTAAAACATTTTTGACAAGTATTAATTTCAGCTTGGCACAATGTAACATTTACTTCTCATTTACTCTTTCTTTGCAATCCCACCTGGCAACTGCTGTCGCCTTGGTTACTTTTTCAGTGTGGTTTAATATTGTTTTAGTAGTGGTTAATTTTCAACTCATGCACCAAATGTATAATACTACTAGCTCTGGAACTTTCCCCTTAAGCCTTTTGTGAGCAAAGCCACTCACAATCACAATTTTTAGTATACTTTATTCTCTGTTACTTTTTAAAAAATGCATTATGCATACCCAGCTAAAACAATGTCAACCTACCTTCTGTTTCCTAGCCATTTCAACCTGCCATCTGCTTTTGTTGATTATTCATTCATTCGCTTCCAACTCTTCATGATCTCATGGACCAGCCCACACCAGAGATCCCTGTTTGTCATTGCCACCTCCAACTCCTTCACTATCAAGCCAGTCACTTCAAGGATACCACACATCCATCTTTCCCTTTTTCGGCCCCTCTTCCTTTTTCCTTCCATTTTTCCCAGCATCATTGTCTTCTCCAAGCTTTCCTGTCTTCTCATTATGTGGCCAAAGTATATATTTGACCTTAATATTCTTCCCTCCAATGAGCAGTCAGGCTGTATTTCCTGGAGTATGGATTTGTTTGGTCTTCTTGTGGTCCAAGGCACTCTCAGAATTTTCCTCCAACACCACCGTTCAAAAGCTTCTATCTTCCTCCACTCAGCCTTCCTTATGGTCTAGGTCTCACTTCCATAGGTTACTACGGAGAATACCGTTGCTTTAACTATGTGGACCTTTGTTGCCAATGTGATGTCTCTACGCTTAACTATTTTATCAAGATTGGTCATTGCTCTCCTCCCAAGAAGTAAATATCTTCTGATTTCCTGGCTGCCGTCTGCGTCTGCAGTAATCTTCACGCCTAGAATCATAGAATCATAGAATCATAGAATCAAAGAGTTGGAAGAGACCTCATGGGCCATCCAGTCCAACCCCCTGCCAAGAAGCAGGAATATTGCATTCAAATCACCCCTGACAAATGGCCATCCAGCCTCTGTTTAAAAGCTTCCAAAGAAGGAGCCTCCACCACACTCCGGGGCAGAGAGTTCCACTGCTGAACGGCTCTCACAGTCAGGAAGTTCTTCCTAATGTTCAGATGGAATCTCCTCTCTTGTAGTTTGAAGCCATTGTTCCGCGTCCTAGTCTCCAAGGAAGCAGAAAACAAGCTTGCTCCCTCCTCCCTGTGGCTTCCTCTCACATATTTATACATGGCTATCATATCTCCTCTCAGCCTTCTCTTCTTCAGGCTAAACATGCCCAGTTCCCTAAGCCGCTCCTCATAGGGCTTGTTCTCCAGACCCTTGATCATTTTAGTTGCCCTCCTCTGGACACATTCCAGCTTGTCAATATCTCTCTTGAATTGTGGCGCCCAGAATTGGACACAATATTCCAGGTGTGGTCTAACCAAAGCAGAATAGAGGGGTAGCATTACTTCCTTAGATCTAGACACTATGCTCCTATTGATGCAGGCCAAAATCCCATTGGCTTTTTTTGCCGCCACGTCACATTGTTGGCTCATGTTTAACTTGTTGTCCACGAGGACTCCAAGATCTTTTTCACACGTACTGCTCTCGAGCCAGGCGTCACCCATTCTGTATCTTTGCATTTCGTTTTTTCTGCCAAAGTGGAGTATCTTGCATTTGTCGCTGTTGAACTTCATTTTGTTAGTTTTGGCCCATCTCTCTAATCTGTCAAGATCGTTTTGAATTCTGCTCCTGTCCTCTGGACTATTGGCTATCCCTCCCAATTTGGTGTCGTCTGCAAACTTGATGATCATGCCTTCTAGCCCTTCATCTAAGTCATTAATAAAGATGTTGAACAGGACCGGGCCCAGGACGGAACCCTGCGGCACTCCACTTGTCACTTCTTTCCAAGATGAAGAGGAAGCATTAGTGAGCACTCTCTGTGTTCGTCCACTTAACCAATTACAGATCCACCTCACCGTAGTTTTGCCTAGCCCACATTGGACAAGTTTCCTTGCCAGAAGGTCATGGGGGACCTTGTCGAAGGCCTTACTGAAATCCAGGTACGCTACATCCACGGCATTCCCCGCATCTACCCAGCTTGTAGCTCTATCGAAGAAAGAGATCAGATTAGTCTGGCATGACTTGTTTTTGATAAATCCATGTTGACTATTAGCGATGACTGCATTTGTTTCTAAGTGTTTGCAGACCGCTTCCTTAACAATCTTTTCCAAAATCTTGCCCGGTATCGACGTGAGGCTGACCGGACGGTAGTTGTTTGGGTCATCCTTTTTTCCCTTCTTGAAGATTGGGACCACATTGGCCCTCCTCCAATCTGCTGGAACTTCTCCCGTTCTCAAAGAACTCTCAAAGATGGTTGCCAATGGTTCCGAAATGACTTCCGCTAGTTCCTTCAATACTCTGGGGTGTAGTTGATCTGGCCCTGGGGACTTGAACTCATTAAGAGCGGCCAGAAATACAAAGTCTGTCACTGTCTCCACGTTTTCTCCCTCTATTTGCCAGATATCAATCAGTCTGGTTGCCACAATCTTGGTTTTTTATGTTTAACAGCAACCCAACTTTTGCATTTTCTTCTTTCACCTTGGTTAGAAGGATCATCAGCTCCTCCTCACTTTCAGCCGTCAAAATTGTATCATCTGCATATCTAAGGTTGTTAATGTTTTGACCAGCAATTTTAACTCCAGCCTTGGATTCATCAAGCCCCGCACATCGCATGATGTGCTCTGCATACAAGTTGAATAGGTAGGGTGAGAGTATACAACCCTGCCGTACACCTTTCCCAATCTTGAACCAGTCTGTTGTTCCATGGACTGCTTTTACATTCCAATAACTCCCTCGACCATTCATATAGTTATCTACTAATTTTGCCTTTAGATAATGTCCCCCAGTAATCATCTTTAATATTGAATTTGCCACCTCATTAACAAGGTTTTGCATTTCTATGACTATTCACACACACAGTCTGCCAATAAAAGTGTATTCCTAAACTCTTCACTCCATGCATTTAAGGCCACATCTACACTGACCATATAATCCAGTTTCTAAATGCAGATTATATGCTTTAAACTGGATATGAGTCTACACTTCTGTATAATCCAGTTCAAAGCAGATAATCTGAATTCAGAAACTGGATGACATGGCAGTGTAGATGAGATATGAGGATGCATGCTCCCAACTTTGTCTTCTCAAACTTCAAAGTGCTACATACCTTTGCACGCTGCTATTTTTAGAAATTCTATTTCCTTGATTGTTATTAAACAATCACACATCTTTGGAAGTTCATTCTTATAATGATCAAACACAAATGTGTGCAGATTATATTTTTGTGTGCAGCAATAAACATCAGTCTAGGCTTGAAAATCAGCTAATTGTGCAGAGCAGAGTCTAGAAAGTTACTCAGCTGCTATCCTGAGATATATAGTGCAAAATATGAATTCTCAATGTCTTTGAATTTTTGAATCCAGTTATTACAGAATTCATGAAAAGAGCATAACATTCAGAAAGTCACCATGAAAAGGAAAACACAGCAAATCGTGCGAACAAAACCTCTACCAGTAGAGATATAGCCCATGACTGAAAAGATCTCTGGATACTGTCCAAAACCAAACATTTTTTGGATGAAAATATAAAATGGAAAGCAGCTGGTACAAATATATGAATGTCTAGCCACCTGGAATGCATCAGCCACGTATTGTAAAGAAATACGTCTCGGCTGTGAAATTAGGCAAGGGTTATGGCAGATTTTGCTTCAAGTAACACTGGAAAATCACACAATATTGTACTTAAAGACACACACAGTGTTTAATACAATTTTGCTTTGCCTGCTGCTATCCCCCATTCTCATTTTTATCCATTCTAACTCCTTGCCTCTCGCCTACTGCCATATTCCCCTGAATGTACTTAATCAGTGAGATGTACCAGGAACAGTGCAAGGGAAAGTTTTGGAGACTTACGGTACTGACATTTTTAATGCTGAATAAAGTTTATTTACAAAGACACAAGTTGGACACAAGCAGAAGCAAGCAGCATGATACTTTATGCACACGCACAAACCCCATAGGGACCACAAGAAATTACAGCCACTACTCTTCATTAGTTCTCTTTAAAAAGGCATAAAGTATCAACCAAAATTATCCAGAAGGCACCAGATCCCATCGGATCTTGGAATTTAATCAGGATAAAGTTTGCTTAGTAGTTTGAAAAAGTTGTTGTAGGAATGCCAGGTGCTGCAGCCCATATTGTTGAAGCAGGTAAAGAAATCAATTAGTGCGTGTGTATCAACTGTAAAATAAGATGCTATGCCTGGGG
Source organism: Anolis sagrei (assembly GCF_037176765.1). NCBI lineage: Eukaryota > Metazoa > Chordata > Lepidosauria > Squamata > Anolidae > Anolis > Anolis sagrei. The sequence goes on from NC_090021.1 coordinate 39,337,958, forward strand.
AGCTGGCTGAGCCTGGGACTTTTGGATACTGTTACATTTTTCAAGCTTGAGCTATGCAGGTGCTTGCAGAGAAGCAGAGTGAAGCAGAGAGAGATGGTTTGGAGCAGGGTTCCTCAAACTAAGGCCCGGGGGCCGGATGTGGCCCTCCAAGGTCATTTACCCGGCCCTCTCTCAAGGTCAACCTAAGTCTGAAACGACTTGAAAGCACACAACAACAACAACAACAATCTTGTCTCATCAGCCAACACTTCTCATTGAAATATTAATAAGTTTATATTTGTTAAAATTGTTCTTCATTTTAATTATTGTATTCTTTTTAAGTGGCTTTTGCACTACAAATAAGATATATGCAGTGTGCAAAGGAATTCATTCATGTTTTTTTCAAATTATAACACGGCCCTCCAACAGTTTGAGGGACTGTAACCTGGCCCTCTGTTTAAAAAGTTTGAGGACCCCTGGTTTGGAGTGTACTCTTGCTTCATGAGCTGCTGGAGGAAGATTCTCCACATGGATAAAGAAAGACCATTTTTAAATCTCTTATGAAAGGACATTATATGAGTTGGTGCTACTAATCATATTTATTTATTTATTTATTTATTTATTTATTTATTTATTTATTGAGTCATCAGCAACCAGCAACCAGTACAACTAATCATATTGTACATATGTTGTTCTGAACTAAGAAGAGTAAACTACTTGTTCTTTACTGTTCACTTGCGTGGCATATTTTCTTTCTCTGACAAGGCTGTGTGTAGGCTGATCAAACGTGAACTACATGTGGTTTATTTTACATTATGCTACATATATTTCAGAAAGAGAAAATGACAAACCACCTTTATTATTCCTTGTCAAGAAAACCCTATCTAATTAATGGAGTTGGGCCTAAGTCAAACCAAGGCATCTTGAAAGCAAATACACAGGCAGATGTCAGCATTCAGTTTTTGCTTTTCTTTCTCAGCATCTCCAGGATATGTGCACACTTTGCATCAGCTTGCAAAGCGGATAGCTTTTCTATTCCAAATAATTCAGCGAGATTTAGCTTGATGGCTGCATCCCCACTTTAGCCCAAAGCATCCTGAGGTAGGAGGCAGAATTTACACTTTTATTTAAAGTTGTTGATCTATGAAAAGTGCAATAAAAAGAACAGACTAGTTTCCGGTTGTTTAGGAACAACATTGACAGCCTCATGGTTTCACTTTTGAACTATTTTGTGGTGTACAATATGTTGATTTATACCAACTGATATTACTTTTGTATGTACCTGGATTGATGTGAGTGTCATGTTTTTAATATCAGCAAGGCAACTGCTGGCATTGACACACGTCTTAGTTTAATGCGTATGCTTGGGAAATTCTTCCACAGCTGTAATAGCTTGGAAAGTGGTTTAATTCAAATGAATAACTGGGATAACTCAGGGTTTTTTTCCCAAAGAGTGGTATGTGACAAGTATAAATTCTTGCAATGGGGAAAGGAAACAGTATCAGCACATGCACACACACACACACACACACACACACAAGCTCTCAAGACATTTAATTGATCTTGCAGCTGGAACCTCTAGAACTTGGACCTTGTATGGAGAAGTGATTATCTAAATAAGGGTTGGACAACTGGATATCCTCCAAAAAAAATTTCTTCCATGATAATAAACCCCAGCCAGCATAATGACACAGAGTATGGAAGCTGGCCAAAAGATATGGATAGGTCCAGTTAGCCAAATATAATCAGGAATAATAATTCCCAAACTCCAATCTTCCTGTTACCAGAAGCTTCAGTTGCTTTGGCCACTGATAAAGAATTCTGGAAGCTGAAGTCCAAAATACCCGGAAGATCACAATTTGGGGAACACAGTTTTCCATACTTGAAAGGATTTGTTCAATGAGAAAGTCAACAGTACGTTTAATGTTGCTCTCTCTCTCTGTCAAACATCATAATTAAGTGGTGTTTACTGTTGTAGTGGCAATGCATCTACCAGTGTTTCTCAACTTTCCTAATGCTGTGACTCCTTAATATAGTTCCTCATAGTGTGGTGACCCACAAACATAAAATTATTTTTGTTGCTACCTTATAACTGCAATTTTGCTACTGTTAAGAATTGTAAAGTAAATATCTGATATGCAGGGTGTACTTTCATTCACTGGACCAAATTTGGTACAAATACCTGACATGCCCAAATTTGAATACTGGTGGGGTTGGGGGAGATTGATTTTGTCATTTGGGAGTTGTAGTTGCTGGGATTTATAATCCAAAGAGCATTCTGAACTTCACCAATAATGGAACTGAACCAAACTTGGCACACAAAACTCCCATGACCGACAGAAAACACTGGAAGGGTTTGGTGGGCATTGACTTTGAGTTTTGGAGTTGTAGTTCACCTACATCCAGAGAGCACTGTGGACTCAAACAATGATGGATCTAGACGAAACTTGGTACAAATACTCAATATGCCCAAATGTGAATACTGGTGCATTTTGGGGAAAATAGACCTTGATATTTGTGAGTTGTAGTTGCTGGGATTTATAGTTAAACTACAATCAAACAGCATTCTGAACCCCACCAATGATAGAATTGGGCCAAACTTCCCACACAGATCCCCCATGACTAATAGAAAATATTGTGTTTTTTCATGGTCTTCAGTGACCCCTCTGACACCCCCTTGCGACCCCCCCCCCCCCGGGGGTCCCAACCCCCAGGTTGAGAAACGCTGATATACACTGTAGAATTAATTCAGCTTGACATCACTTTAATTGCTATGTCCCAATGCTATGGATTCAAGGGAGCTGTAGTTTTGCAAGTTATTTGGCATTCTTTGCCAAAGAATGCTGGCGCCTCACCAAACTACAACTCTTAGGATTCCATAGTATTCAGCCAAGGGAGTTAAAGTGATGTCAAACAGCATCCATTCTACAGTGCAGATGCACCCTAGACTCTGGGAGACCAGAGCTCAAATCTCTACTTAGTAATGGAAACTCATTGAGTAACTAGGAAAAATCACTTTCTTTCAGTTCAAAGGAAGTTAATGGCAAACCCTCTCTGAACAAGTTTTGTCCAGGAAACACTTTGATGGAATTTACCTCAGGAGATTGCTCTAAATAGAAATACAGTCAGATTTCCACTTTTAATTGTGTTAGGAGTGTAGGATCCCCAAGACAGTGGAAAGCCCCCAAATAAAAAAAAATTAAAACCTAATATCATATCTCTCTAGGACTCTCTGCAGCACCTACTCTTCACTGACAGCTCCCATCTAAGTACTACCTAGGACAAACCCCTCTTAGCTTCTGAGATCAGAAAGAAGTTGATGCCTTTAAGGCAATGGTTTCCAACCACCATGGACCACAAGTAGTCCACAAAAACTAACACCATTACAAAGAGAGTGACTGGTCTCACGAAAACCTCTTATAGTGCTGAGGATTATTGAATATGGTTTTCTGTGGGTGAGCAGATGCTGACTACTGGATGCCATATGTTCTGTATCAGAAACTAGAGCTGATGTGGTCTACTCAATGCATTTTTCTGAATCAGCACCCTAAATAACCAAACCAAATCTGAAGTTGATCAAAACTTGATTTGTAATCCTTTTGGTACTAATGTTGGAAAGTGGTCCCTGGTCAAAGTGGTCCCTGGTCAAAGAAAAAAAACATTGGGAACCACTGCTTAAGGTATTTAAACCCTGTTGAAATGTAAGAAAGTGACTGTTTTTGATGGGCTTATTCTGGCTTTTGGAATCATTTCATAGTGGAACTTGAGCATGTTATACGTATAGCTTTTAAAACAGCTTTACATTTGTGAGATGCTATTTTTTTTAGATTTTTTACAAATTGTTTTAGCTGTATTTTCTTTCATCTTATGTTGACAGCTGCCTTGGTTCATTTATATATGTGAGTGAGTGTGTATGTATGTGTATGTGACCAGAAAGCTGCTGAAATGACTAATATTTATTTAAAACTTTCCACCATCACCTTTCTGCACCCTCTCAAGGCAGTTAACTTCAGAATAAATATATAATAATATATTAAAATTATAGTTTTTTTCCATTGATGGAACATCTTAGAAATTTTCTTGGAACATTGTCTAATGAATTATCAGCCGTGTGGAATCTCTGCATTGTAATGTAATCAGTGGAGTGGAAAAGACATCCTTATTATATGTGTCATTTTCGTTTTCCCACAGACTCTTTGTCTGTAGTCATGTATCGCATTGTCATAGTATTAGGCATTGTTTTACTAATGGATTGGGGCTTTCACACAATTTCATGAACCTTTGCCTGGCTGTCTGGGTGATTTCACTGAACTGCCAGTTTGACAGTCAGTGCACATTCAGAAGAATTCAATAAAAGTTCACCTGTTTTGAACTGGTCATCTTTAGAGAGCCCTTAATTCAACAATATGCTCTTGTTCAAAGATGGTGGAGTAATTTTCATCTTCTTCTGCCCATGGGCTTGTTACATACCTCTTGCTTGTTAAACATCACCAAATTGATGTTCCTTGGCATAATGTTTAGCATTTGAACACTTAAAAGATCTTTCTTTTCCAAAATGTAAACATTCAGCCACCGTTGGCTTATATCCAGAATCTTGACCATGGCTAATGAAATTTATCTATTTAAACTTTGAACATCAGACTTCTGTGCCGTATTGCAAACTGCTCTTAAACACTCCCTGGGTTATGGAGAGATTTGGGGAGAGGCTCAAATAGAGGCGAAAGCTCATAAAAACCATTATACAGTTATTTCGATCAGCGTTTCCCAGCATGGGATATCCCAGGATGCATCTACACTGTAGAATTAATACAGTTTCTCACCGCTTTAACTGTTCTGTCAAAAGATGTTGGTGCCTCACCAAACTACAAACCCCAGGAATCCACAGTCATGGCTAACAAAATGATGTCAAATGGCATTAATTCCACAATATTGAACCAGCCTCAGACGCATTGAAATAACTCATCAGCTCCAGTTAAGATGATCAATACTTTATATTAGAGGTGAGACTTTTGCAGCTCTTCAGATGCTGCTGAATTGCAATTCCAAGTAGCTCCAGCCCTGGTTAGGGATGCTGGGAGTTGCAGTCCAGCTCCTTCTAGTGGGCTGAATGAATACATAGTATGATGTTTTTGTTTTTTAATTATTTTAATGAATATTCTATATGTCTGTATGTAAGTGCAATGCTTTACCTATGTTGGAGACTGCCCTGAGTCTTCTCGGGGAGATAGAGCAGTATACAAATAAATTATTATTATTATTATTATTATTATTATTATTATTATTAGTAGTAGTAGTAGTAGTAGTAGTACTTTAGAACATCCCTTGTTAGTACAAGTTTGGATTTCAGAAGCTAAATTGATTAAAAGACAAATAAAGAGAAAATGTGGAATTTGCGAGGGATGAATTTTAATATACATTCAAACGAATGGTGGATAAAATGAATATATACAGTGTTCCTTTGGCATGCACTGTGGTTGGTTCTGGGACAGGCATGCACAAACTTTGGCCCTTCAGGACTTTAACTCCCACAATTCCTAACAGTGGTAGGCCAAAGTTTGTCCATGCCTGTTCTAAGACCAAGTGTGGATACAAAAATCTGGGGAGGCTCAAATCCCATTATTTACAATGCCACAGGAAAACGTTGCCCCTTTATACAGAGGCAAAATCAAGGTTTGCTTCCTGGATTTAAAAAAATATATATATTCAAGCCATCTATAATGTGATCTGTAAATACAGAGAGACAACTTAACAATTGTGATGCCAAAATTGGTGATATAAGTATGATCATGTGGCCCTTCCAGATATTTTAGAGTGCAATTCCTATGAATTCTTTCCATGGGATAAGCTAGCTAGAGTTGATGAGAGTTACAGCCCTACAATGTCTAGGATGTCACACACTTCCCATTCCTGCTGTAACTTAAAGGTGCAGAACCTTTTGAGGACTGAATTGAATTCGATAATACTTATTGCAAGATATGCTGTGAGACAAAAGCATTGGGTGATTTCTTGTTGAAAATAATTAACTCAAAACAAAACAGAAAGGTGTTATTACTTTAATGCAGTTAAAGTAAAAATATTTGGGTTGCCTTTGAAGACTGTTCAGAAACTTCAAATAGTCCTTTGGGCAGCAGCCAGATTGCTCACCAGACATCGTTCAGGGAAGCATACATGTGCTGTCACATGCTGGGCCTGTGCATATGATTGTAGACAGGACATAAATTCTGTGTGCCCAACGGGACGCCGGGGCTGCCTCAGATTAAAGGCCCTTGGACCTCCCCAAAACAAAGTTCTGTAGAGGTTTAAAGTAAGTCCAACAAAGTTCTTTATTGATGAAAACAAGCAGGTACTTTCAAGCTTTTTTAACAGTCTATTGGCTCTTGCAATCTTGTTCACTGGGAACAGGCACTATCTTCATAACTGTATACTAACTAATGGGGAAATCCTTAACTTTTAATCTGGGCAGTCTGTCTTTGCCTCTGTTGGTGTGGAGCCCCTGCACCCGGTACCAACTGCATCTGCGAGCGACCCTTACCAAGCAGAGATTTGTAGACTTCCAGGGGAAAGGAGTTCAGGTTTTGGTGATGGCTGGATGAAGTCCCTCAGCAAAGGAGCTGTAAGGCTGTATGATCCTCGGACAAGCTTTGGGCTGTATAACCCTGACCAAGCTGTAGAGCCTTTTCTCCCCAGCCAAGCTGTAGGGCTGTACAACTCCCCGGCCAAGCCATAGAAGACGAAGCTTTCTACAGGAGCTCTTGGTATTATGTCCTGCATGGAAAGCTGCTGTGTGTGGACTGACTCAAAAAGGCTCCTATTCCCTCCAAAACTCAAAAAGGCTGCCCTGAGTCCCCTTCAGGGTGAAAAGGACAGGGTACAAGTATGGGAAATAAATAAATAGAGAAGCAAGTTTCTGTCTCTACTTTGTGATCGCTGACTCTCACACATGAGAGATTACTGAGCCAATTTACCAGCCAAAGATTGCATGTGCTCCCCTGTGTCTATCTGGCAATGCATATCTCCCAAATGTTACCATTTGGCAGGGAAAATCCAGATTAGTCCTTTGTCCTTTCACTTAGTTCAACTGCTTTTAAAACCACCCAGTTGCTCTCTTGAGATCAAAGTGCAAAGGTGGATTGAGCTGAATTAATGCTGCAGAAGAGGAGAAAAAAACCTGGAATCTTGCCCTTTTCAATAGGCAAAAAGGAAAGTGGTGCAGTCTCTGGAAACTTGTGTGTTTGTCCTTTTGAGACACTGATGTTACATGGCCATGCGTCCTGTTTTTCGTCTGTAAAATTTTGGAGGGTATGGCAATGGTGGATAATGTACAAAGATGGGACCATGTTTTTTAATGTTTATGTATGCATATATGAATTCTTGTTCCAGCATTGAATGTTTCCACCCTGAGTCCCCTTTGGGGTGAGAAGGGCGGAATATAAATGTTTTAAATAAATAAATACTTAACAAAGTTCAACTAAATACATTTCTTATGAAACACCAAAGATGAAGCCACAGCCATTTTTGAAAAAAGGGCTTTAGTACCTGTCTATCTCTGAGTTGGGTGAGACTGCTCCGTAGCTGCAGCTGTGGCAGATGAAAAAGAGAATGAGTGGAAACAGTGGGAATCAGGCCATGGGGAAGGTGGGTAATGGGATGGCCTTATTACAATTTAGCTTATTACAGTGCTTCAGATTTTGAAGAGAAAGAGAGAAACGTGCACGTCATTTTGGTGAAAGAGAGAAACGTGCACGTCAAGCGAACCTTTGTCGGGACTGCCTTCAATCTGAAATGTATGTCTCACTGCGAAAGATCGTGCAGTTCCAGAATAGGTATCTACAGCTACTTATGGACCCACCGTCAAGACTCTAACCCTGGAAGGCAATCATCCTTGGCCATGAGGGATTGCCTATGATGATGATATGATGATTACAATTCTTTTGAGCTCTAGGATGTTTTAACTTACGTTTGATTGTGGAACCAATATGTATGAGTCACAGAGATCATAAAGTAGAATTTTCTGGTCCCAACTCAAAGTGCAGGTTATTATCTATAAAGTTCTAAATGGCTTGGGACCTGCCTATCTCCGTGACCACATCCCCCCCTCATGAACTGGCACAGGCTCTAAGATCTGCTGGGGAGAAACTTCTCTTGGTCCCAACACCGTCACAAGCGTGGTTGGTGGGATGAGGGAGAGGGCCTTCTCGGTGGTGGCTCCCTGCCTTTGGAACACCCTTCCCAGGGAGATTAGGCAAGCCCCCACACTGTCCTCCTTTTATAGGGACTTGAAGATGTGGCTATTCAAACAAGCTTTTGAGAACACTTAGTCCCTCATTGTTCTGGCAACAGTCATGTAGCCTTGCACTTGATCTCATGCCCTCTCCATTGTTACAGCTCTGCACTATCCTAATCTCTTTTCCTATTGTTTACAGCCTTGCCATGTTTACAGCAGCTTAATGCTATTGGTTGATGAGTGCAGTTTTATTGAGTTTTAGTTGATGTTTTATGTGTGTATCTGTTTTACTTATTGTATTTTGTACTGTGTTTATTTTATGTTTTGTTTTTAGGCACTTTGTGCCATGTGTAAAGCACCCTGAGTCCCTTCAGGGAGATGGTAGTGGGATACAAGAATAAAGTAGTAGTAGTAGTAGTTGTTGTTATTATTATTATTATTATTATTATTATTATTATTATTATTATTATTATTTCTGCTGCTACTTATGAGATTTTATTATTTCCTAGGGCTTGCCTACATGGGCCAAGAAAACCAAATCTGGTCAGAGATCAATTCTTGACAAGCAGATGATATTAAGGGACTTCCAGGCCCTAAAGTTTTGGAGCAATCTCACATTTTGGGATTGGTGTGAACAGCTGAGCCTGTTCTAATTTGAAATTGGTCCTGCCAGTGCCCACCATCCCATGATTCTGGTGCTCCACTCCATGGGTAAAAGAGAATGGCCCTTCCCTTTGTCATCATTGGTCACTGCAGCTTTACACAGACAATGCAGAAGTTTCTGTTCATCTGAAAGTAAATCATGTAACACTTCACATGTGTCAGAAGGAATTCCCTTCTCCTTAAGGACTCAAGTTTGTAGTGTGGGTTATCTTCTAGATTAGTGGTTCTCAACCTGTGGGTCTCCAGATGTTTTGGCCTTCAACTTCCAGAAATCCTAGCAACTGGTAAAACTGGCTGGGATTTCTGGGAGTTGTAGGCCAAAACACCTGGGGATTTACAAGCTGAGAACCACTCTTCTAGATGAAACCTGAGCAGGTCCAAATAAAGCCATTTCTAGTCAGTATAAAGTACACAGTGATCTAGAAGACTAGTGGTCTGATTTTGTTGTGCTCAGTAAAAGCTCTCAACCAATTAATTAATCTACCTATTAAAACTTCAAATACAGTGGGGGCAAGACACAAAAGAAGTTGGCAAATTTTAATTCAACAAGGCCAGATTTATCCTTGATTATCCAATGGAAAATACAGTGAAATGTGTAAAATGGAACTTGCTCAGAATGGCCACAAGATGTCACTACTATACCACAGAAATCTAAATATCGCTTTCAAAAGACATTCTGAAGACAAATTTCTACAATTGGGGGGTCAATATGCATACATGAAAATTCAAGATAATGATTTTTACAGAAGATCAAGATGGCATTATCTTCCCTTTGCAATCCACTAATGAGGCCTAAATACCCACCTGAGGCTGGAAGCTAAGCAGGTGCAGCCTTGGTTAGTACTTGGATAGGAAGCTGCCACCAAATAGCCACTCAGTCCTGAGGATGGGGCAAAGCGAGTCATCACTCCCTTCACCATGCTCTCCTCCCAGAGATGCCCTGCAAACATTCACAGGGCAGCTGTCCTCAGATGGGTGGGTGGTTGTTCAGGAGATTGGTGTGGTGTGGACACCCCCTTCTGCTTTCCTCCTGAGGACAGAGCTGTCATCTCAATGTTTACAGGGAAGCCCCATCTCCGGGAGACAGGCATGACATGGATGCTAGTTTCACCTGAGAGGAAGGGGTGATGTCTGGAGCTTTGCTGATGTCTGGAACTCTGTGGCTGTCTGGTGAGGCAACAGGAGGGAAGACGGGCCACCAAGCACAGGGAAAAGGGGACAGTGGCACCAGCACATATGGAAAGCAAACCAGTTCAGATCAGAGCCAATCTTGCTACCACAATCTTGCTACCCACATGCACTCCAAATTGCAGAGCGGTTCGAGTTTGCATAAAGTGGCACAATACTGGGATAACTTGTTTTTACTTCACATTCATGGAAAGGACGTCTCATTGGCTTGACAGGTTACAAATTTTGCAAATTTATTTTATAATCAAGCCTTGCCTCACATGCTTGTCTACACTAGAATGTCTTGTGGATTAACACTAAACTGAGAGCAATGTGGTCAAGGGAGATTTTGCACAATCAAAACTTGTGCGCCAGCTGCGCCCATAACTTTGGAAGTCAGAATTGGCTACGGTGGTCCATGTTCTGGTTACATCCCATATAGATTACTGCAATGCACTCTATGTCGTGTTGCCTTTGAAGACTGTTCAGGAGCTTCAACCGGGCCAGTGAGCAGCAGCCAGGTTGCCCACTGGAGCAGTGTTCAGGGAACAGACAACCCCCGTTATGTCACCTCCACTGGATGCCAGTCTGCTACCAATCACAATTCAAAGTGTTGACTTTAGCCTATAAAGCCCATAACAGTTCTGGCCTAGTCTACCTGTCCGAACTTATTTTCCCTAAGAAACCAGCTTGGAGGCTAAGAGGGTCTGGGGAGACCCTGCTCTCGGTCCCACCTGCCTCACAAACGCAGCTGGTGGGGGTGAGAGACAGGGCATTCTCAATGGTGGCCCCTCGGATGTGGAACTCCCTCTTTAGTGACATCAGATCAGCCCCTTCCCTCCTAGCTTTCAGGAGGGTAGTAAAAACCTGGCTCTGGGAGCAGGCTTTCAAAAAATAGGGCAGTGCAGTAATCTAACTGTGGAATTATTTGCAATTGATCATAGAATGGCCTTAGACCTTGATCTCTGGTGGTGTGTTTTTAACCTTGAATGCATTTTAATCACGCTTATTGTTGTAATTTTAATCTAAACAATTTTAAAGTGGATATTTAATGTTTTGAGGCACTATGTAGGTGCCAATTGTAAGCTGCCTTGAACCCACCCCCCCTTGGGGTAGAGAAAGGCAGGGCATAAATAAGGTAAATAAATAAATGTATTTGCCTGAATCAAAACCATGTCAGTGTCCACAGCTGAAACAAAAATGGATTTTCATTGAGTTTAAGTCCTTTTTAAAGTGTGTCAAAGCAAGTGAAGGAGAATAATACAACATTCCATGTTTACAGAAGATTAACTTTTATTTCATAAGGAAACTTGATATCAAGAAGCATAGTAAGAAACTATCTAGAAAACCAGCAAAGCAAAAAAGCTTGGACATGATGGAAGAAACGAAGACAGAAGAAAGCAGTCTGATTTCAGTGATTAACTGTTTATGCAGACTTACATATTGATGCCATGCACATTAGGTTTAGAAGCAGAAATTACAGAAAATTAGCATGCATTTTATACAGTTTTAAATGAGATTAAGGCACTTTTCTTTTTTGAAGAACATACTCTGCATTTGCATTCTTTCTCCCCTCTTTCTGATGTTTTTGTCATTTTAACTTTGGCAAAGAGTCATTTAATGCTGTAACTGGACTTTAATTGATATTAAAGCAGAACTCAAGTAATTCATGGATATTTTACAGTTTAGTGAACCAACCTGTAACCTGTACACTTTACATACACACACTAGAATTAAGCAGTATGAGCTGCAAGTAGTTCTTACAAAATTAAGTGATGTATTTGTATGTACCATGTTTTATCAAATCTAAGTCTTGTATTAGGTACTTACTGGTATAAAACTTGACAAATACACTAAACACATTCCCTTTACTAGGGTATGCTAGCATCCTATCCTGTTTTGTAAGTTTAAGACAGGTTTATGACAGACCACAACTGCTGCCAAGAAAAAAAACATGCAGTTCTAGAATTCATGTTGTTAATTATCTAGAGATATAGTGAGCCAATATATTATTACAGTTATAGCTTTGGCAGTATTTTATAATAAATGCAAAGCCCAGAAGTGAGTCAAAGACCATCTTCCTGATATTCACAACAACATATTGCTATTAAATGAATGCATATGTAAAACAAGATGGGGGCTGATTGATTAGTATAGGAGCTAGAAGTTGACTAGACTACAAAACCAATAAAGGGTATGGAAACACAAAAGACCTACATCTAATCGTTGTTGTGTGTCTTCAAGTCCCTTCTGACTTTTGGCCATCTCAAGGTGAAGCTATTGCAGGGTTTTTTGGCCAAGATATGTTCAGAGGTTTCTCTTTGCCTTCCTCTGGGACTGAGGCAACCCAGTGGGTTTCCATAGCCAAGCAAAGATCACCAGCATCCTGATCTGCAGAATCATAGTCCTAACACACAACCATTACACACACTGACTGAAATCTGATTGTTTGCTTTAAAGTAATCTTTTGTGTGTGTGTCAGGAGCGACTTGAGAAACTGCAAGTCGCTTCTGGTGTGAGAGAATTGGCCGTCTGCAAGGCCATCGCCCAGGAGACGCCTGGATGTGTTACCATCCTGTGGGAGACTTCTCTCATGTCCTTGCATGAGAAGCTGGAGCTGACAGATTGAAGTTCGCCCCACTCCCCAGATTCTAACCACTGACCTTTTGGTCAGCAGTCCTGCCGGCACAAGGGTTAAATCCATTGCACCCCCAGTAGATCATTTAAATCATTGGGTTTTATGTAAAAATTGACTTACCACTAAACAACTGAGTGAATGGGATTCCAATTTGATTTCATATTTTTCAAACTTCTCTGCTGTTTGGCACAAGGAAGCTATGAACCAGATGATCAAGTTCTCATTGCTGTGTTTTCTGTTATAATACACGACAACAAGAAACATTAATTAAATGATCCTTTGTGGGATTGGCCCCATGAAGAGTGATCAATTTTAATTTCATTTATTTAAATGATTGGTGCCTTAAAATAAATGTTTTTTCCTGCATTTTGTAAGTATATGTGAAGTCTTAACATAGGTAAATCAGTAACTCTCTGATAAAGTAAGCTTAATTGTGCAACCCTACCTGCACAATGTATTGTTTGTCAGACTAAATGAAAAGATGGCTTTTTCACCTGGTTTTTGGTTTCCAGGGTGAAACCAAAAACTAAAGCATAGAATTCTCATTTTGACATTTAAAGTTTTTAATCCTGTTCTTCTAGACAACCAACATGCCATGAAGTTGTTTATTTTTAAAACTGTGTTGATCTAGTATATACATGCAAGGAAATATAGTTTTTTTAATCTAAAATTGTTTTTAAAGTTAAAGAGAGGGGTTGGCTTTTGTTAAAATGTTGAAGCTCCCTCACTAAGTCCTCACCATATAAACATAATTTCTGATTATACAGTCTCTTGGATAACACCCATTTTCTCCACTCTTGTGTAAAATACAGTTGCTAAAAGTGCTTTCCTTAATACAGCATTGCTTCTTTCTATCAAGATAAATATATTTTGTTACTGAAAGAAGCACCATGAATCCCTCAAAACCTGGAACATGTACAAGTGTTACACTAGTGCAGAGGTTGCCTGGCTTAAGCCAACATAAAGATCCGAAGGCTCATAAAGAGGCCCCAAAAGACCATCCACATTTTATATTTTTAAAAGGTGGAGCCTGCGTAAGTCTCTCATCCTGCTGCATGACTTCCTGTCAGTCAAGAATTAAGATGCTAGATTAGTCTTTTGATTACATTATTGCACTAGGATGGTTCACCATTACTGTTAACCACTTACTATCAAACATCTGGCTAACAGTAAATGTGAACCATCCTAGTGCTACTCCTGATCGCTTACCATTTTTATCATGTCAGAAGCAACTTGAGAAACTGCAAGTCGCTTCTGGTGTGAAAGGATTGCAAGGACCTTGCCCAGGGGGTGCCCAGATGTTTTACCATCCGGTGGGAGACTTCTCTCATGTTTCCGCAAGGGAAGCTGGAACTGAGAGATGGGAGCTCACCCCACCTCACGGATTTGAACCACCAACCTTCAGGTCAGCAGTCCTGCTGGCCCAAGGGTTTAAATCATTGCGCCACTGCAGCTCCCATCACTTACTATCAGATAGTGCGCTACTTGTCCCCAATCCCAGGAATCTTCCTATCAAGTGGCCCAACTCAAGTCTTTTCTTGAGTAGTGCTCTTGGCTATTTTAAACTTTTCCAATGTTTAATGCAGAATTTCTTTATGGAAATTCCACTTTTCTTACAAAGAACACCATAAACCTTTTGAGAACATTGCCGATTATATCAAGGGAGGTTTGCGCCTTCTTTTAGCGATGAAAGAGCATCAAAATATTTGGATACAATGGTATTAACTTTGTTCATTAATTGCTCAAAACAATCTGATCGCCTATGGAAATGCTTTATGCTAAGAGCCTACAGGTAACCATTTAAAATGCTATTCGGTATGCAACTGTTGTCTGTTAAAAAAAATCAAAACTGGTGGTGTTTGTGCAAAGTATAATATTTGCACACCTGTATGGATCGGCCTATTGTGTTTACACTACCATCTGCATCATATCCCCAAATGACACAACCAAGAGAGAACCCTGTGGCAACAGCAACAGCAAGACAATGACACCAACCAAGAAAATGCAGTTTTGTTGGGAGCAGGATAAGGGGGTTAGTATGGGAGGGTAGATGGCAAGAAAACAAAACTGCAGGAATTCCCGGTGAATGAATGAACTATGAAGGTAACCCTGCACTATCACCACCAACTCACCAAAAGAAATCAGATATAATGGTCTATTCTAATGGTCTGCAGTGCTCTGAGGTATAAGCCAATGGTTCCCAACCTTTGGTCCTCCATGTGTTTTGAACTTCAGCTGGTAAGCTGGCTGAGATTTCTGGCAATTGAAGTCCAAAACATCTGGAGGAACAAAGGTTGGGAACCACTGGCATACGCCATTTTATCTTCCCTGTTCCTTTATAAGTGTCAAAGAGCCCTCTCATTGGGAGGAGTTTGGCACATTTTAAGAGCTGGTTGGTAACTACTTAAATAAATTAAACTCAGAAGCTACTCATAATTATTTCTTTCCTTGAGTACACAAAATATCAACAGCTGTTTTTGAAATCCAATGAAAGGGGGAACAAGTTTATGTGTCATTGTTCAGTGTTTAATAACTGTCAATCATGCCTCTTTTAAAGTCAAGTCAAAAGTCAACAACTTTATAGTTTTGCCTGTATTTTTCACAGAAGCCTAGAAATTACTCTTTTCTTGATGTTATTATATCAAGATTACTTCATCCCCTCTAGACACAAAGGTAAATACAGTTCAATTCCATTAATGGAATCTGTAATTCTGTTTGAACTAATTAATGTCTGACCTTTTGCTTCTAAATTAAATATTTGAGTTTTTTATGATTAAGGAGCTATATTCTCAAATAACATAATTGTCATTATCAAGAAAGTGAGATACAACTGCATTAGAAGCATGTTTCCAAGGCTATTTGGGTAGTAGTGAAGCTTGTTAAAACAAGCAAGGTGAAGACATTTTGAGCTCATAGATTAAAAACAGGGAACTTGGTGAAAAGATATGAAACTCAATAGCATAAACGTTTGAGTAAACTATGATTGTAGGTGGCTTCTGTGTAATTTGTACAGGCAGTCCCCAAGTTACATACACATGATTTACAAATGACTCTTAGTTACAAACAGGGGTGAGACAACATGAAGTCAGGGAAATCTACCACCAGGAAGGGAACTTCCGTCCTGAAAGAGTTATTGTAGGGAAAAAGTGTCTCCACTGAAGCTTTCTCACAAATCCTTGTTTCTACAACAAGCCACATTTTTCAAAATCCAATTATCACAGGGACAGAAAGTGATGTGAAAGCTTCTGAACAGGGGCAGAGAGAGCAAAACAAACACCACAGGAGTGTTAACGCTTCCCTATGCTATCCAAAGCATAGAGAAGAGTTACAGCTGGAGTTACATTTTAAAAATGTACTTGTTCTGACTTACATACAAATTCAACTTAAGAACAAACCTACAGAACTTGGGAACTGCCTGTATATACATTGTAAGGTACAGGGGAGCTGGACGGAGAGAAATCAAAACTCAAAAGCAACTTCAAGGTGGAAATGTAATAGCCAGCTTCTTGGATTCAACCCTTATGTTGAATCTAAACAAATTTTGGTACATTCTTTGTGGAAGTAGCACTTACAGAATGCTGAGAACTTCACAGGGCAACAGAAATGCCTTACACTGAAAGCAATCTGTTTTCCCCCAACATGACATCAAAGTTCACAAAAATAATAACAGCAACATGTATATATTGCAATTTTATTTCATCTGCTCAAACAAAACAAAGTTAGCATTTAAGAAATTTTAAAATGACACAATATGGTAAAAATAGCAGAGAATTAACTGGAAAACTCAAAAGGAGGTAAAACTAAATGCATGAAAATTCAACATTCATTAGTGTTTCATCTTCAGTTTTGATTGACACTTGATGCTCTCAAACTTTTTGAACAATGTTTCATGACAACTCTGAAGAGATTTCAGCACCAGCACTAAGATTTGTACATTCAGTTTGTATGCAATTGACTTGTTAGCCACTTGTGTATGGATAGGACAGATTTATCACAGATCAGATCACAGTGTTGAGGAAAGCAATACCTTCCTGGAATTAAAAGTGATCCCCTAAACCATATTCAGCTTAAGGCATCCGCTGTACAAAAGCACAGGAACCATCGTAACATTTTTAAAGAACAGTAATTAAAATAACCTAATAGACTGCAGCTAATTTTAATTACAGGAATAATCTGGCAATGGCATAGCTGTTAGTAGTAACAGCTGGAATTTACAACTGAACTAAAACTAGATCTTTCAGAGCGGTCCAATTCAGGATTATGTAACTATGCATGTAGAAAGAGTACAAAGACCTCTGCTTCTTTTTTTTCCTTTTACACAGAAATCATGTTAACTTTAGACCAAGGCACAAAACGTTTAGTGCATTAACCAGTTTCATTCACAATCAGTAACTTAATTTCCTTACCTTTGGACCACTTACGCTTGTAACATTCTCCTAGACAATCTCAAAATTGTCTTTAGAAACAAAAGCAAACATGATTCTGGAAAGAGCAAGTGTTTACGTTTAATTACCGTCTAAACAGAAATTACTTTCAAAAGATGGAAATGCCTCCTGTCAATGGGATCAACATTATTTGCCTTGAGATTTAAATGCCTTCAACTAATGTATGCAAAGAGAACTTTTTTTAGAAGTTACCACTGATTTGGGGTTATGTTTTACTTGCCATACTTATGTCTTGTAGAAAGTAAGGGGAAATGATGGCCTCATTCAAGCCTCTGAGCAGTAATAACAATGGTTAATTTGCTTTGCTGTCTAATGCTTGGCAGGACGTGCTAATTAAAACTTTCTTGTGAACTAAATTGGATGGATCTGGATGATCTAAGAAAATGAGTAGGTACGTTCAAACTAGAAGTCACTTCCAAATGAGAACAGATCACGAAATAAATATGGCACTATTATAGCATTAACTCCTGAGGATGCACTGGGTGCTTGTTTGAACTTCTTTTGTCAAATCACAAAATTTAATTGAAGGATCTCTCCTTCTCTCATCTTTTCCTAAGTTCTGCATGGGAAAATGTAATAAAGATTTAGAAGTTGGGATAGGAGATGATACTATGTGACTTTCTGTGTTCCTAAAAATATACTGTTGCTACTCTGCTCTTAAGACTTTTCCTGTCTTGTGACTTTCTGCATCAATGTTTGATTGTTAACTACATGCCGAATGCATGAGAAAACTCATATGCGGATTTCCACCCATCTCGCATCAAATTAAACCAGCCGCGACCATCATTATAGGCTGCACTGATAGTAACCATTTTCAAATCCTGGGTAAAATAGAACTAGCGATTATGCAACCCTTAATAACTCTTGGGGTCTAAGTGGAAAGGAGGAGAATGGTTGCTGCGGGGAGCACGGAGACAAAAGATTGCATGATCTCATAGCTTGTTGGCAATCAATCACACAACCTGGATTTAAAGCCGGGATGGAGAATGTGGCCTTCCAGGTGCAAATGGACAACAATTCCCATCTTGGATTCCCACTGGCTGTGGTGGCTATTATTAATAGAACATGTGGTACAACCACATCTGGAAGGGAACAAGTTATCCTTCGTTACTTTAAAGCAGTAGTTCTTAACCTGGGGGTCTCTAGGTGTTTTGGCCTACAACTCCCAGAAATCCCAGCCCGTTTACCAGCTGTTAGGATTTCTGGGAGTTGAATGTCAAAACATCTGGGGACCCACAGGCTGAGAACAACTGCAATAAATGATTGGAAGCACAGCATTTTGCACTGATTACGACTCTCCAGCTCCC
The DNA here is from genome assembly GCF_037176765.1 of Anolis sagrei. Taxonomy (NCBI): domain Eukaryota; kingdom Metazoa; phylum Chordata; class Lepidosauria; order Squamata; family Anolidae; genus Anolis; species Anolis sagrei. Next base: position 39,356,381 of record NC_090021.1, read on the forward strand.
CCTCCCCAAATTTAAATGAGATTTGCCTCAATATACAGTGTAGCTAGCTGTTGTGTGGGAAGGGTATGGTATTATTTTTATATATATCTTTTAAAAATCACCTCTCAGTATTACCATGATGCTTAATGCTTAACTTTAAGCTGAGAAAAGAACAAAAACAGTTGGTAATGCCATTATTGAGGCATTACTTAGTTTCGTAATACAAATGAAATGATACAAAAAAGTATTAAGTACCTGGTTCTATTTAACATGATTACTGATAAGTCACAACATTTTCCTTCTTATTACACATGCATGCAATAAAAGGAAAAATAGTGCAGCAATTAATACAAATGTTTTAAATTAAAAAAATCACCCCTATTCTCAACCCTACATTGATTCCCAAGTTTTTTCCCCCCCTGGGCATTAACTAGACCTTAATGGGAAAAAAGGGCTACTTAATATTTGTGGCATGCAAGAATGTTTTAAATTAAAAAGCCAACTCTGTGGTTGTGTTATATTACAAAAAAATGTCTACATGCATAAATTTGTAAAAGCTCAAAAACCTATGGTAAGTCTATAACAATCTAACAATTTACATTTGACCATTGATTGGTATTCTGGAGAACTTTTAGATTTGGTAAAGCATAACATTTTAGGAAGGCATCTATATCTTTATATTCTGGACAGCATTTGCATTTTCCCCCTACAGAACTGCACGAAGGCTAACTAGAGAGGTTTCCTATCACGAGATTCCAAAACACGCATCCTCTATTTTGTATTCGTCTGCATTGTGTTTTTCAGCACACTCTCCTATCTGCACTATTTTGTAAACCGAAGTCATGTTCGATCTTTAATAGAAATAGCTGATATGATAGGAAGACTAACCTGAGATACACATTTGTTCAACAGTACAGCTTGCTAAATCCTTCCTTAAGAAAACCTCTTTGAAAAGCCTTCTCCAATTTTACCCCTTTTTTTGTATCTTAATGAACCATGAATATGCAGCTTCATTTTGATATGAAAACATTTCAATGCACTGTGATCTTGTCCGACAGTATAGGATTTTCTGCATAAATCGTCATCACAATTTAAGACTATTTTCCACCCTGTTCAAAGTCAGAAAACAGCAGCAAAGGGAAATAGTGACGTCTGAAAGTTTTCAGAATCTTGCTCTTTCTTCTTCTTCTTCTTAGTGTGTTTTTCCATTTCTTCTAACAGCTCACAAAATGTAGTTGACTTTATGCCAAGACCAGTGGTCACAATGGCTTAGTCCTAGTATTTCTATGTTGTGTTTGACTTATTCAGTTCTTGCCGAATTGCTGTTTAGAAAAGGAGAAGGCTGTTAACTATGCACTGCTACAAGACAAAAGACAAATTTGGCTAGTAAAACATTATACAACTACACTATATACTGCACAATTAACAATTACATGTCTCAGAATTGACAGATTAAAGTGGAGCTGATGTGCCCAGATTATGGAATATTTGTTCTGAAATCTTGGGAGCAAACACTATAAGTTCAATGTAGAATTGTTTAACAGCAGACTAAAAAGATGAACAGTGAAAACAACCATTACGGAAAATTGTTTTGGACCTGAAACTAAGGAACATTACACAACCCCCAGGAAATGGGGTCAAGGAAGACAGTGAAAGGGGGACATAAAAGTGTGAGGAGTAGATGTCAAAAAGGTATAGAACATAATTCTTAAATGCATAAGTCAGGACAATAAAACAGTTCGGGCCCAGCCTACTTGAGGGACTATATCTCCTCCTACCAGCCCACTCGTGCCCTGAGATAATCAGGAGCGGCCCTTCTCTCAGTTCCACCACTGTCACAAGTGCACTTGGTGGGAACGAGAGAGGGCCTTCTCAGTGGTGGCCCCATGGCTCTGGAACTCCCTTCCTAGAGCCAGGCCTTTCCAGATGAATTATAATAGGTAACTAAAAATTAGCAGCCAGTAATATATACCTATAAAATGCAATATCGGACCTTGCAACGTGACATGCCCCAATGACAATGGGAGTCTTTTAGAGGATCTTGGATATAACCTTGTTTTATGAATAATCTCAGTGGCCTAAGGTTAGGGAATTTTTAATGGTCTATGTCGTAAGTTTTAAAATGTATTGTTTATGATTTCGGTAATTGGGTATTTGTATTAAGTTGTTTATTATGTCCTGCTGAATGTGTATTTTATGTAAATGTGTTTCAATCCACTGTACGCTGCTGTGAGTCCCACCCATGGGAGAAAAGCGGGATAAAAATGAATTAATAATAATAATAATAATAGAAGTGTGTTGGCAATATCTCTGCAAAAGTGGCAGATTGTTTGTACAGATCATCAGTTTAACAGTTATTTATATTACCATTGTACACACATGGGAGCTGGGACAGGAAGTGACTAGATCAGATGACAAATGCACAGTACAGTTTAAAACTAGATAGAAGCTAAATAGTTCATGTATTTATTCAAAACCATTACTTCTAGTTGTGGATGTAGAACAGTCAGGTATGAGGATTGGGCAGAAAGGTGGGACAAGGTTAGGAATTCTGCATTTTCAAATCAATTTTGCAATTCCATACATACAAGTTTGAATTAATTATAGTCAACTTTACAATGCCATATCATAGGTTCATTGACTTACCATCAATTAATTCTTCTTTTAGTTTTGTTAATTCCTTTCTCATTTCATCTAAAATATCCTATGGTATCAGAACAGACAGGTTAAAACAATGGAATTCAAAAGGAGTCAAACTGAATAAAGTACAAATTGAACTTTTTTAGGCAGCAATTTGTAACAGAGCGAAGAAACTTGAGGAAGAGGTTTCAGCTGCTTTCCCACAGACCATTCCATAACCAGATTGTGGTTGGGGAATACAATAACATCCGCATATCATTCAGGAATGGAAAAAGAAATTTAAAGAAAGAATTTGATTCTATCAGTGACCTGTGAGACTATTAACAAAAACCAAACAAAAAAAGTGTATCTTTCAGTTTCTTATCAGAATGAAACCAGGAAAACCAGTTTCCCCTCCCCTTTCCATTTCAAACAATATGTAAATAACATTTGCAACTAAAAATGATCCCTCTTTTAAAAATGCACACAAATATGCTTTGATAAATGGGGGAATGTGTAAAATGCACACATTAAGAAAAAATCATTAAACATTGAATACATTAGCAAAAGTGTACACTAAAGTACTTATGAATTTCAAATGGGGTATTTCACAACATGATATGAAACAAGAACAAGAGTCAACTGCAAATGGGAGCTGAAGAAAACAATAGCAAGACAGAAATGTTCACATTCCTAACACCACTGATTACTGATGCTTCAAACACAGATCTTCACTCCCCCTTCAATATCTACATGTGATGAAGAAAGCAATAAAGGCAACTAAAGTCTAGAGTGGGCTGTGAATTATATGGCCCTTCAGATCCCAGCAGCAATAACCCTCAGGACCAAAGATGGAGAAGGTTGAAAGCTGTAATCCCACTATATCTTCAGGTTAGATAATTTTCAAACTTGGGGTGATATGATGCTGTTCCTTACTTCTACGTAAGATTTTTTGCATCTATTTATCTCATTTTCACTTTACTTTTTGCATTTGAGCATCTAAACAATGGTACTCAAAGCTTTTTTAAATCTATTCAATGCATGTAACCCCAAAGAGCGATACTGATATCTCTTCACCACCAAAATTGGAGAACATGAACACCCTCATTCCTTGCTATACAGCAATCCGTTTATCACCTTGTCATGGTAGCAATCAGTTTATTTATTTATTTATTTATTTATTTATTATTCAAACTTATATGCCGCCACTCCCCTGGGGCTCGGAGCAGCTTACAAGAACAGGTTAAAATCTAACACAATGTAAAAACAATTTAAAAACAGCAATATCAAAGATCAAAGGCCTGTCGAAACAGATTGGACTTTTGAATGGATACATATAACTTGAATATTACAGCTATGTCAGAACGGTAATATAAATATATGGTGGAAGGAACAAGAAAGTATCCCTTTTCAGTATATGCAAGAAGGGTTGAATGTATCATTCAACAGGACACTTTACTGAAATAGTATCTTAAAAAGAGATAACCAACAGATTCTAAATGCTTCACTATCACTCCTTCTCTATCATCCTTCTCTTGCAGGTTGGCTTTGGCATCAACTAGAATTCCCTTATTAATTAATGTTGTGATTGTATACCTTCAAGTAGTTCCTGACTTATGGCGACCCTAAAACAATCCTATCATGGGGTTTTTCCCAGAATAGTTCAAACTACTACACCACATAATGGAGGGAGTATAATTTACTGCAACCTTTTTTTTTAATTGGAAATTCATCAAACATACAAAGTATGACATTTTGAACTGGTAACCTGAAATACCATTAAAGAGAAGGGCGGAAGAATCCCATCTTTAATTGCTTTCCTCAGTCTACCTTATTTTGTTGTAAAATATAGAGTATATGTAAATAGGACAGGCCCTGCCCTTCCTTTTAAATGGATATCATGCTTAAATAAGAAACAGCAGGGACTTTACCTCAACACACTAATCATGTGATGCCCTATCTTTAGCATATGCTTCCATTACAAGTATTAAAATTGTTATTATAATTCTATATATAATGCTCAATCAGATGCTGCCTCAATGGTAGATAATTAACTATAGAAATAATGTGTTACATGCCAGATATTGTCAAAGTATATAGAAATATTAAGTTCACAGCGTTACATTCCAGTAAACAATATTTACCTGTTTCAATCTGTCATAGTCTAGCCCTTCAGTCTGTACTCCATTGGTACTGGGTTGCCCAGTTGAAGCAGATTTTGGTCTATGAAAAATAAATAGACACAGTTGGTTCAACAGTGTGCCAAACACTTTTTCACCAAGGGTTCAACATTGTAAAACAGTTATTGTCTATCAAGTTAAAAACAAACCAACAAAGTAGCAGGAAATCCAATCACTGTTTCTTTTAGACATCAACCATGTATATTTCTTGCGTTTAGAAAAGGCATGGGCAAACTTTGGCCCTTCAGGTGTTTTGGACTTTGACTCCCACAATTCCTAACAGCCTGCTGGCTGTTAGGAATTGTGGGAGTTGAAGTCCAAAACACCTGGAGGGTCAAAAATATTTAGAGGCTTGCTTGATCCATAAATGTGTGTGTGTGTGTTTATGTGTGTGTATATGTTCAGCTCATACAAAAGATGAGTTTAAGTTCTGAAGCCAAAAGTATGGATTTTGGTATGATCTGTGGAGAAGTTGAGGGTCATTATGTGAAGATGGGAACGTGCCTTCAGCTGACCAGCCACATCGGCTACTGTCATTTTCCTGCCCACAACTTCAAAAAAAAGATCTGTTATAATGCTGGCTATGTATTACTTCTGTTTTACTCATGTCTTTGAGCTTTTTCCCTCTCCTGGGATGGAATATGTTCCTTTTCTTCTGGGGTGCTCAGAAAAAGTAAGCAAGTGGACAATCACTCTTTCCTCGCTCCCCACTTTTGCCCTGGCTGCCTTGCATCTCATCCATTGCAGCTACTGCAATTGCCATTGTTGCCCCTCCTTGACTAGCAAAATCTCGTGCTTGAGCTCCCAGGATGTTTGTAAATTATAATTCAAAATTATTTGGAGGTATACATATAAAATGTGATTGGGGGGTGGTATTTAATTTTGTTGTACGACGTACAATGACAATAAAGTTATTCTATTCTACGATAATCAAACCAGAAAATTTCTGTCTAATTTCCTTATGTATTAAAATTTTAATTAACAATTATTCTTGGCAGGAATATTCAGATAATACAGATGATAACCATATAACCTAGAATGTGATCATGCATATAATGGCTCTGGTCCATCAATATTAGTTTATAGAACAAAAAGACATCTGTATGATAACGTGGAGGCAATGACAGACTTTGTATTTCTAGTTGCAAAGATTACTGCAGACGCAGACTGCAGCCAGGAAATCAGAAAGCGTTTACTTCTTGGGAGGAGAGCAATGACCAATCTTGATAAAATAGTGAAGAGTAGAGACATCACACTGGCAACGAAGATCCGCATAGTTAAAGCAATGGTATTCCCTGTAGTAAGCTATGGATGTGAGAGTGGGATCATAAGGAAGGCTGAGAGAAGGAAGAGCGACGCTTCTGAACTATGGTTTTGGAGGAAAATTCTGAGAGTGCCTTGGACCACAAGAAGATCAAACCAGTCCATACTCCGGGAAATAAAGCCTGACTCCTCACTGGAGGGAAGGATATTTGAGGCAAAGATTAAGTGCTTTGGCCACATAGTGAGAAGACAGGAAAGCTTGTAGAAGATAATGATGATGGGGAAAATAGAAGGAAAAAGGAAGAAGGGCCAACCAAGGGCAAGATGGATGGATGGTATCCTTGAAGTGGCTAGATTGACCTTGATGGAGCTGGGGTTGGTGACGGCCAACGGGGAGCTCTGGTGTGGGCTGGTCCATGAGGTCATGAAGAGTCAGAAGCGACTGAACAAATAAACAACAACAAATGGTAATACCACTGAAGAATGTTTATCAGAAAAATCAGCAAGGCCTAATTGGCAGTGTGGATTTATGTTTTGCATATACATGCATGTATAATGCTTTCCTGTAGTGCAATTATTTTTAACTCTTGAATTAATACTTTAGTTATACATAATATCTTATTGAATAAATTAGCTCAGTATACTAAATAAATCAGAAAAATGTAAATCATTTAGTTTTTAATGAAAGATTCCTACAGAAGTTTACGCTGATCTGGGCTTTTCTTCATGCAACTATGCATTTCTTCTTCAGGGTAAACCTAAGTTTTTCAGGATTTAAATATTAATGTTGTAATGTTATAACTCATTATAGTGAATGCTTTCACATAAACTAGGTTTTTAAAAAGTCTACAGAACACAAAGCATGAGCACCCTAATATGGACCTATTCCTGATGGCAGCTTAATCAAACCTAAATACTTGTTTTCGCAGGCTTTTTGCCTGTTAGATATTCATCACTGCTTCTTCTTTTTCTTCTGACTCAATATTGCAGTTTTTAAAGTGGTGTACATATATCTAATTAGTTAAGACTGAAATCAAAAGAAAAGGTATTTGAAGGGATTAAAATTACCCTTCTTATTTTAATTTATTTTTTAAAAAACGTTATTGCAATTTATAAGTGCTTACAAAAACACTGAGCCCCCCAAACCTGGGTCAATCTGTAGTGCCTTTGTAATGTTTACTTGAAAAATGTTGCCTTCTCCGCAGCAGAGGAGAGAGCAGAAGGGGTGGTTTTCTCAGTGCAGAGTCAAAAAGTAAGCCTGTGCCATGAGAACCGGAAAAAAGCAATATCATCTTTTGCTGTCTCTCCAGCAGCTGTTTTGGGGTTTCTTTGCCATGGCAGTGGGAACAGGTGCTTCTTTCAGGCTCTCTCGGCACAGAGTAAAGTCTGAGAGTCCAAGAGTTTAGTCCCTGTCAGAAGAGTCTGAGAAACCTCTGCTGGTTCACTGGCAGCCCTTCTGGGACTTTCTGAGAGCAGAAGGGATGGTTCTCTTGGCACTGAGTAATCTCCAAGAGTCTGAGAGCATAGTCCACGCTGTGAGAGTCTCAAGGAAGCAACGCCCGCCTCTGCTTTTTCTCCGGTGGCTCTTTTGGGGCTTCCCTGCTGTGGCAGAGAGAGCAGAGTGGGCGAGTGCTTCTCTCAGCCTTTCTTGATGCGGCATACACTCCAAGACTTTGACAGCTTAGTTTATGCCAACCAATCTTGAAATAAACAACAACCCCCTCTGCTCTCTCTTCGGCTGTTTTGGGGCTTGCTTGTCACAGCGCTTCTGCTGCCACTGCAATTCCCCACCTAGATGTTGCAAAAGGAGATAGTAGAGAGAGTCAAAGCTTCTTTTAGAATTTTTGACAGAACATGGAAAACATTAAAAGTGTTTTTCCATCCCTTAAGAATGTATTTAACACATGAATGATCTGTATCAGTAGTTCCCAACACTTGTTTCTCCAGGTTTTTTGGACTTCCACTTCTAGACCCCTGACAGTCAGGACCTCTGAGAGCTGAAGTCTAGAACTTATGAAGGAACACAGGTTAAGGACCACAGGTGTATATCCATAAAACTGTGAAGTTGAATGTTATTATCTAAAAACATTTTGTGAAGTTCTTTTATTGTGGTTATTTTCAAATATTACCTTGAGATAACGGGTGACTTGCTTCCATTCATTGTATTTGTTCTTTCCCAGGGCTTTCTTGTTAGTTCTGTAGGAAGTAACATAATTCAATGTTGATTAATTACATTCACTGAATGATGCTTTTAGGACATTCTTATGGAAGATACATTTTTTCTAAGATCCTGCTATCGGATGCCTTAAGACCAGTGGAAAACATAATGAAAGAATAAATTATATACTCAACAGCCAACACTTTGGACATCCACTTTTATCAGGTGCATCCAACTAGATTGCCATATAGACCAGTCATGGGCAAACTTTGCACCTTCGGGTATTTTGGACTTCAACTCCCACAATCCCTAATAGCTTCAGGCTCTTTCCTTTTCCCCCTCAGCCGAAGGGCCGAAGTTTGCCAATGCCTGATATATACTGATGTGTAAGTCAACCTTATGTATAAGTTGAGGACAGATTTCTAGGGTCACAATTATAAGTTTCGATAGGACCAATGGATAGGCCAAGGGCCATTCAATGGAGAGGTAAAGACACCAATGCTACCTCAGGGTGGCAGCCAATCCTGCCATTTTCCCATCCAGACATTCAAAAGTAAAGTAATGACAGAGAAAGAGTAGGTAAGCTCAATGCTTCTTCTAGGTTCTCCCAAGGCAGATTAAACTCTGACCTTTCACCTCTCTACTCAGAGAAGGTAATTTTTTTTAGTGTCAGGAGCGACTTGAGAAACTGCAAGTCACTTCTGGTGTGAGAGAACTGGCTGTCTGCAAGGACGTTGCCCAGGGGATGTCCAGATATTTGCTATTTTACCATCCTTGTGGGAGACTTCCCTCATGTCCCCGCATAGGGAGCTGAAGTTGACAGAGGGAGTTCAACCTGCTTTCCGCCGATTCAAACCACTGATCTGTCAGTCAGCAGTCCTGCCAACACAAGGGGATGATTCCTCTTTCATAAGGGCTAAGGTATAGTACTCAAACTGAACCACTCATAAATTGACCCAGTTTTTTGGGGGTGATTTTTTAATTAAAATTTCTGGACTTATACATGTGTATACAGAGTAGATATAAGATTATTAATTATTTACCACAATTTTGCTTTATGTTAGAATAATGATCAAAAAGAATGTCAAAAAAGAGAATGTCATGCTTCAAAAATTTGCATAACTTACCAGGTGTGCTTGTTGAAGGAGGCTTGGAAACTGAAGGCTCTGGCTCTTCCTATTAAAGTGAGATAAATAATATAACCATTCTGCACTTCTAGTCAAATTTACAAAATAAAGCAGTTAAGCTCCTATGAGTTACCACATTTCTAGCAGAAGAAGAAAGGGAAAAGGTAAAGACCTAACATTTCAAGTTGTAAATGTAAATCACTGCAATTATTTTCATTTGGGTACAGTATAAATTAAAAAAATAACAATTTGGATATAGGAGCATATCATATATTGTGGCAAATTAATTTATTAGCTTACACTTTTTTCTTCTTTTTGTTCTGCTTCTGTCGATCCCTTCTCGGCAATTCTTCTCCTTCAAAGAAGGACAAAATATATATTTGGTTACTTCTTAGCTAATACTGCATGCTAATATAGAATTACAACATCATTTTCCAAACTCAGAAAAAACCACACTGTCTCATCCCTTAATAGTGTGAAAACTATGGCTAAATACATGCCTCTTAGCACATTCCTGAATGCTTGCAGTAATGAAAATCAATCAGGTGGGCATGTCAATGGAAAACAATGCATCATGCTATTTCAGATGCTAACATTCAAGGTTTTTAACGATCAATATATATTCGTTTATTTTAATATTTATTTATTTATTTACTATATTTATATCCCACTTTTATTAACCCCAAAAAGGGACTCAAGGTGGCTTACAACATAAGCAACAATTTTATGCCTTTAAAAACAATATACAATTAAAATAAACATTAAAATTAAAATTATAATCAAGGTTAAAATACATGAAAACATTACAATTACTATTATAAACCATGCTACCTGCAATCATAATCCAGGCCATTCCTGTAGTTGATTGCACATTATTCCAAATCCATCTATATTATTCTCTAAAGGCTTGATCTCAAAGCCACGTTTTCACTCTCTTCCTGAAGATTGGGAGGGAAGGGGCTGATCTAATATCACTGGAGAAGGAGTTCCACAGCCAAGGGGCCACCATTGAAAAGGCCCTGTCTCTTGTCCCCACCAATTGCACCTGCGAAGGAGGTGGGACCAAGAGCAGGGCCACCCCAGACGATCTTAATCTCCAAGATGGTTCATAGGGGGACATACATTCAGACAGATAAGGTGGACTGGAATCATTTATATGCAATATAACATATATGCTAAGAATATGCTTACATTATAGAGATCTGAGATATCTATGAGAGAGTGTGAGTATATGTGTGCCTGCCTTCAGGTCACCTATCAACCTGTGGCAAGTCCATTAATTCCAGAGGGTTCCTTAGGCAAGGAATACTCAGCAGAGATTTTCCCAGTCCCATGCAAGTATTAACTCGGACCGACAGTGCTTAGATTCCAACATTTTGCCTTTAGAGCATTTAGGTTGGCCTGAGATATCTATAGCCACTCACAATTTACCTCCATGGTGGATACTTACCAAAATACAGACATGTTTAATTGTTTCAAAAGTAACTCAAATCTACAAGAAATGCTACAAAAAAATCCAACTGTCTTACCTTCTTGCCAACAGTGCACTCATCTCTTCCATTAAACCACTTCCTCCAAGGGGAAGTGGGCCATTCCCACGGCCACTATCTGTTTTAGGTGAGGCAGAGCTTGATCCTCCACTTGGATTAGGAGACTCTTCATTCTATAATTGATAACGTGCAAATCATAATGTCAAATACAGCAGTCTACATCTCTAAAGGACAACCAATACATTCATCTACATGGTCTAGAAAAATTCTCAATATTACAGTAAATTAGCCTTACCACATACTGATATTGAGTTGTACCTGAACATGTTATACCAGGCATGGGCAAACTTTGGCCCTCCAGGTGTTTTGGACTTCAACTCTCACAATTCCTAACAGCCTACCAATTGTTAGAAATTGTGGGTACTGAAGTCCAAAACACCCTGAGAGCTGAAGTTTGCTTATGACTGTGTTATACCTAAATGCTGTCTAGTTAGTGTTCAATCCTGATCTCTACACCAATTAGTCATTATAAAAAAGTAAATTGAGTTTAAATTTATGTTAAGTACCATTTAAAAAAATGTAAATTGTATTTACCCGTGATACTTTTCTCAGTTTGGCTCCTGCAAGGGCGGCTGCTAGTCCTGTTATGGGACGGTGATCTTCATACATCAACCCCTTGGGGAAACCACTGACAGGGAGGGGAGGAGCAGGAGGTGGAGGAGGGACCTGGTTGGGAAGTGGGGGTGGAGGCGGAGGGGGAGGTGGCCCTGATGGCGGGAGAGGAGGTGGTGGGGGTGGCCCAGGGGGAGGAGGGACTGCTGGTGGAGACTGGACGGGGCCAGGAGGAAGAGGGGGCGGGGGCGGAGGTGCAGGTGGTCCTTGTACAACACCTAATTAAGAAAAAAAACACACACGTAGGAAAAAACCAAATATAAAAACTGTGACAAGTGGTAAAAACTGCTAGGTAGCCAGTTTTATAAACTCTTAAAGAGAATGAAATTCACATTCCAACATCTATCCTGTTCTACAATCCATAAAATATTTACTATTTTTAACATTCACATTCAAGAGTAATAAACAAACAATTCAGCCTGAATAAAAGGTAGTCTTTAAAATTTGTAAGATAGAATCACATTGTTGAAGGCAACACTCATTTCAGTTTCTTTAAAAATATGATGCCACACTTTTTTTTACACTGCGTACTAAAAGATTCTTCCTTAAATCAAAAATATAATGTCAGTGGATAAAAGCCAATGGCCCTAACACTCAAAGAGTCTAATATTAAGCTTTAAAAAGATATACATCTTCATTGGGTTCTTTAGTTTTACATATTTAGGAAAGATTAAGGATGAGATATATCAAATATCTACATAGTTGCAACTTATGCCTTGGGGTTTTTTTTTGTCAGAAGTATTAATAATGCATACATTAGTGGGTTAGAAGTCTTTAAAAAGCATGTTTGCCACCTCCACAGCTTGATGAAAATCAATTTTTGTATGTCTATGTGTACACCCAGACTTACCCACCCACCAATTAATGAGAATTGCCCATAACCACAAATATAGTTTTGCCTATCAAGTGTAGGCTGATTTTCATCTGTCCCTGTAGTGGTAGAACATCACAAGTCAGTAAGGATTGCCTCCTTTTGAGCTCTAATAATACTGAGTAATAAAACTGGGCTCCTTTGGTTCCCCAGAAGTTTCAGCTAAACTGCTTAAGTTGGTAGGATGACTACAATTTAAATCTATCTGGATACAGATATGTACTGAGTTTAAATATTCTCTGAACAGACATACAATGTAATGTTCATAACTAAAATTTATAATGGAAAAAATTGCACCACGAACAGTTTATCAGTTATGTGTCCCAATTTTCATAAGACCGAACTAATACAAACCTGACACAGTCAGATGGCTTCATTTAAGTAAGAAACACTACATTTACTTTCAGTTAGCATTCCCTCCCCCTCCCTGCAATCTCATACAACAGCCAAACTCACCTTCCAAGAAACAAACAAAATAAAAGAATTAAACTCTACATTGTTGTATTTGACAAAAACCATACCTCCAATATCTTAACATCCTGCCAAACATTTGCTGGAGGGAATTAAGATCACTCTGCAGCTTTCAAACTGTTAATGCATGAGGACAATTCAGGTTTTGGATGCAAATTAGTTAGGGGTGCATTCCTGATTAGTTAATTAGTATCAATAACAGAAACCTTACCCTGCTGGGACGGAGGTTCAACCGGCTGAGAGGCTGTCTGCAAGACTGGCTCAGAAGCAGAGGAGTCTCCCAGCACAGAGTTTAGAGAGTTCTCAACAGAGGCAGGGGGAGCTGCAGAAGGAGAAGGGAGAACACTAGGCTTGGATGAGGGAGCCGAGGCATTAGGGGAGCTCGGAGAGGAAACTTGAGGTCCAGAGAATGAGAGAGGCTGAAAGGAAGGTGGCGGCGGTGGCGGCGTTGGACCTGAGGTAGGTGGCGAAGGAGCTGGATAATTTGCCAATTCTGGAAGACCATTGGGCGCAGTAGGGGATGGCGACATTTGGGATAACTGAGCACTAACAGGGATTGGGAGAACAGGCTTCGGTCCAGTGGCTTTGCCTGGAGGACTGCTAATCATGACTGGAGGAGATGGGGGAAGAGGTGCAAAACTAGAAGCAGACCAAGTAGTAGTCTTGGTACTTGGGGGCAAAGAGGCAGGGGGGTTCACAGGTGAAGGTGGTCGAGAATTTTTGTTTACTGGACGAGGAACTGTAGCGTAATGGGGAAGAACAGGGTGGAAGGCAGAGCCCAAAGACGTAGCAAAACGTGACGCGGAGTGCCTTAGGGGTGGCGTTGGGGGAGAGGACACGGGCTGTGCAGCAGTCACTACAGCGTAATCTGGAGTAGAGTCTGACATTGCTTTAGCATATGAAGGAGGTGGTGCTGAAGGAGGCTGGCAACTGGAGTATTCAGGAAGTGAAGTACTATACGGGGAGTTGTCGTAAGATGGAGCTGGACAGAAGGTGGAAAGCAGCAGCAGAGGCAGGATAGAGAGAAAGAGAGAGAAAAAAGGGAGCTAATGAAGCAACAAAACCAGCATTCAAACAGAATTTATAAAAGTAGACTATAGTTAGTTCCACAGGATTAGGCACAAGTGATTTACGGTTAGGAGACTTTATAAACTAGGGAAGCTTCCAATTTCACCATTTATTTGTGCCACTGCTTGAATTTACAAGCACATTCTAGAAGTATTTTAAAAAACACAACTCCTCGGCAGAATAAGCTCCCAAAAGACAATCAGAAAAATCTATAGTTTGCAATCAAGTGTATTGATCCTGGGGAGTTTTGAAAAAAAAGAAAGACTACTGAAAACAACTTCACTATCCAAACAAGTAAACATGAGCAATTTTAAGAAACCTACCTAAATTACTACCATATGCAAGTTTCTGCTTTTCCAGTTATTAATTTTTGGCTCATAATTAATCAGAAACATAATTATTACTTTGCCTGCTTGCCTGCCAGGTTATAAGGCATGCCCCTAACTTTTGTACTCAGCAAAATACTTTTAGGCAACTGATATATTAACACAAGACTAATTTAAGCAGCAAATAAGACTAAGCATGTTCTTATAATCCTAAACTACAAATTTAAACCCGACCCTGATCATTATATGCTATCCTAGTGCTATAATGAACTTGCAATTAATCTTGGAGTTCTCAATTTCACTCAAAGGGAAGCGCATCACTGAATTATTCCACCTCAAAGAAAAGCACTCGCACAATCCTACTCAACAATAAAGCAAAGCACTACATTATACATTTCTGCACAGTTCTTCAAAGCGAGTGACTCTGAAAGAATACAAAACTGGTGACAACAGAGTCCCAAGACAGGGGCATCCCAGCTTTCTGATTACATAAAACAAGGATTTGAAATATTTCAGACTTTCAAAAGAATGACTGGCTTGAATGTCTTTTACTGTACCTATTACAACAATGACAAGTATTTAGAATAAATTTAGATACAAATGGCTACATTCTTTGAAGTTTTGTATATGTTTTAAGTTTCTAATTTCTAAATGGACATCTCAACACATGTAGCAATTCCACTGTGTAAAATATATTAAATCCACTGTTTAAAATGTATTAAATTACGGAACTAACAACACAATTTGAGCCTGGATCTATGGAGTTTCACAGTAACACATCTAAAACACTAGCCATACAACCTGCTAAAAGGTTTCATTAAGACTCTTCATGCAAATCTGCCATTATTAATCTCTCACGCTAGAGACTATCTTCTAACATGAATTTCAAAGCTTTATCTTAGGTGACAAGTTGGGTGGTACAACTGGCAGAGACCCTGGCTTACAGTTGCACCTAAACACACATAAACTGAATCCACCTGATCTAAACATTTATTTGAAAAGAGTTTTAAATGCCACACCCTCATCTCCAAATTCTGAAAAGTAAACGTACACACATAGTCCAAGCTGGGTTGCAGGACAGGGTAGAGAAGGATAAGGCTGAGAAAAGGGGATATAAAAGCATAAAAAGATCAAGAACAGGAAGCCAGGTGTGGGAAACAAAGCTCTTCAACTGAAAACAAAGCACTTCAAGAGAGGCTAGAAAAAGTAGAAAATTTAAATTTTGGTATTGGAAATAGTACTAGGGACAAGGACATCGAGTAAGCGAAAAAGAAGTCTGTAGGCATATGAAAAGAACAGGCCACAAAATATTCTGGAGATAAATGACCATTACACATCCTATTCATTTGGGAACAATAAATATAAGTCGGTTTTAATGCTGTGTGATTCAACATAAAATGTCTAGTGTATCTTTGCATGAAAATAAGCTATCTGCAATGACCGGAATTATATAAAATGGACGGAATGACAGAATATTCTTATAGTGAACCCAGTATGTAAACCACTTCACTTTACTGAATATTATTTTCAGACTAAATGAAAAGATGGCAAGAGGTTCTGATAAAGTCTTTAAACATAAAACATTCAAACTGAGCTTGAGTATAACGCTTAAAGGCTGTATGTAATGTTTGCAATTAGCTCCCTTTGAGACCTTTGTTGTCGTACTATTTACATCTCATGATGTTTCATGAATCCAGGCAAAAACATTCACAGAAAAAAGATTTAAAATATGTGTATTGAAAAGTGTATGGCATTTGCATTATCCTCCCCCTCCTAGCCCATCCCTCACATGTCTCTGTCAAGTTGGGATTCCAGGGTGTGGTGTACATTTTTCCTAGAGATACATATCTAAATATAGGTAAAATGTAATTGCCCATGGTCAACGGCTACATTAACCCATTTCCAGAGCAGATACACTAAGCTAGACCTCTGTATATCTGAGAAACAAGACACAAATCTCTTTGATTTCAATTTCCCTCTTTTCTACAGAGATCAATGGCCGCCACTTACTTTATGGGACATGTTTAATTGGAATAGTCTTCGCATTTTACTTTTAGAGACAAGAAAGTGTATAGTCATGCCTCAACCAAAAAAAAGCTCTGACAAAGAGCCTTTGTTGAACTGACTTTTTTGTATTTTTTTAATTTGTATGAACTGTATTTTAATGTATTTTATATTGATGATGTATATTTGTTTTTATTTTACTGTATTGAATCCTCTGTTGTTAGCCGGCCTGAGTCCCTCTCCGGAGGTCGAGAAGACCGGGTTATAAAAAAATCTAAAAAAAAAAAATTCTCCTTGTATTGGCAATGAGAGAGCAATAAAGGAAGGATGGAGAAACAGACTTTCAATATTATGCTGTAACAGCATGTCTGTAGTAACGCCTTCAAGTTTGATCTGGGAAAGAAGTGGATACTGTTCTCCTACAACAAGCACATTAACATCATCTGTCTTAAGGACACCTTACTGAGCATGAGGATCAAACCGGGGATAAAATGTGAAAGCAGACACAACTTGCCTCACTAGCAATCCCCAGCTTGCCTGGCTGCCCAAATAAAAATTGGTGGAAGAAGCTTCTTCATCGTGGAATAATAATAAAACTTTATTTATAACCCACCCTCTCTCCCCAAAGGGACTCAAAAAGTTTCTCCACAGTCTCCTACAAGGTTTGAAATGTTTTTGTTTGCTTGTGCAAGAATTATCTGATGTAGTTTTTTATTTCACACAGACCTATTATTGTTAGTTTTGAAGAAAAGGTCTGTTGAAACATGTTGAACTGCTCTTCACTTTTGTGTTATCTCTAGCCTTCGAATTTTTTTTCTGCCTCTGGTATCAAATTTTCTGTGAAAGAAGTAATGTCCAGGAACACATTGACTTTGTTAACAGAGGAACACCTTGTGACCACACTAAAAGGCCTAATTTATTCTTTTCATAGGATAGTTCTTGAGCAAAAAACTCTGGCTCTGAATTAATACTAAGTAACTGCTTCTTGCGATGGACTAAAATATTCAGGACTCCATGTTCAAACATAAAAATATAACTACTGAGTCACGCTGATTTTCTATATCAGAAATATAGTAACTTTATAGGGCATAATTCCAACACTTTTCAATTTTTAAAGAAAATTAAATCACTGTTTCTCAAACTGTGCTCCTCCAGGTGTTTTGGACTTTAGCTCCCAGAAATCCCAGCCAGTTTACCAGCTGTTAGGAATTGTGGGAGCTGAAGTCCAAAACATTGGGAGGGGAACAGTTTGAGAAATTCTGAATTAAATTAAATGCAACCAGGAAGTAATTTCATTCTTTGATTGCTTCTATCAATTCCATTACACCTCAAGCCTAGTATTTCAAGTGTACTGAAATTCTTACCAGCATTTGAGAGTTTTCTTTCCCTTTCCCATTCTAGTTGTTCTCTTTCTAGTTGTTCTTGCCGTTCTCTTTCCTGTCTTTCCCATTCCAATTGTTCCCGGTCTTGTCTTTCCCGGTCTTGTCTTTCTCTTTCAAGGCGCTCTTGCCGATCTCGTTCTTGTCGCTCCCTCTCCTGCCGTTCCAGTTGTTCCTGTTCTAACCGATCTCGTTCCAGTCTTTCTTTTTCTAGTCTTTCTCGCTCCAGCCTCTCTCGTTCTAGTCTTTCCCGTTCCAGCCTTTCCCGCTCCATTCTGTCACGTTCCAGCCTCTCCCTTTCCAACTCTTTTTGTCGTTGTTGCTCCTGCAGCTGCCTACAACACAGAAAATGAAAAAAAAAATGTTAAAACGAAAAGCAAAATCATTAATACAAACACGGTCATTAATTTTAAATAGTAAGGCAATAATTGGCAATTAAAGAACTTATATTCCATTCTTCAGACAATACTTTCAACATTATTTCAGAATTTGATTATTAGATAGTCTTTTTATTTAGAAGCTTCTCTCAGAAAACTTACATAAATATTACAAAAACAACATGGCATAATTGCATTTAGTCCTTATGGATGTATGGCATTATTCTGGAATGTTATTTTGGATTAACTTGGATATGAAACATTAGATATGAAACGTTCGCAATGTTAACCTTCTGTATGAGGAAACTCTCCAAAAGTGCAATCTTATCTTCAATTTACATTGGAAAACAAACTTTATTCCCACTAAATATCTGTTGGTTTAAAACAGTAGTCATCAACCTGTGGGTCCCCAGATATCTTGGCTTTCAACTCCCAGAAATCCTAACAGCTGGTAAACTGGCTGAGATTTCTGGGAGTTGTAGGCCAAAACACTTGAGGACCCACAGGCTGAGAATTACTGTCTTAGAACTAGTTGAGGCACAAATAGTTGATTCTTGTCAGATATCCCAAATGCAAGCTTGGCCTCAATATAGCAGAGCTCCAAACTCAATGAGAAAATGTTTCTTCTCCCAGTGGACAACTGATTTTAAAAAAACAAACAAACAAAGCAAACTGCAGCATATTTAAAAATATTATAAAACATCAACAGTTATAGAAGTAGAAAGTCAGGAAGATGTGGATATTTTAGCATATATCATTTATTAGACAGAAATTAGAGGTAGGCATTCAGTACAATGACTGCTTCTTTTAGCACTAAGGTTAGGAGAGAGAGAGAAAAGAGGATTTAATGGGTGAGGCACTTGAGAGTGTCATCCCATATCTAAGATGGGATCAGAACACTAGAATGAAACATAAGGGGGGGGGGAGTAGATACACAGTATCTTTTAAGCTGAAAATGGAGGAAAACAAACCAGAATTTGAATTATCAGGCTCAAGATGAATCATGGGATAAAAATGAAAAGCTTTCTGATAGTCCAAATTTGGACGCAGTGAAAAAAAGCTCATGAACATGCAGTATGACATGATCTGACTGAAAAATGAAGCAAGACACTAAAAACCAAACATTTTGTAGGACGCCCTTACAACTCACCAAATACCTCACTTATTTATTTATTTATTTACTTCACTTGTATACCGCTCTTCTCAGCCCTCAGGCGACTCTTGATTTGTGTATTTTGCCATTTACCATAGAACTTTTAAGAAGTAAAACTCTGGTCGTCCAACAGGTGGCAGCAAAGCCTTACAGCTTGCAGACACAAACATAATTCACCTTAATTTCCCAAATCACCTAAAATAGCTACCTTTAACTTTCCCTTTTACATTTTGCAGCTTTAAAATTCTTCAGTTCTACTTTTTTCTCTTTCAATAACCTTTCTCTATCTGCAATATATGTGTATAAATATAGGCATTCCTTGCATAAAAAGGAAAAACTGAATGCAAAGCAAAAAGGAAAAAAACATTTTCCAACTGTTCTATTTTTTTTTTGCAAACCAGAATATATCAGCGAAAACATATCCCTGTGGGAATGGGGTCATACTGCATTACCACTAGAAGTCCAAACAGACATTACAAACCCATTTACTTTCTGGTTACACTATCATCAGAAGCTAAGAGCAGTGGTTCTCAGCCTTCCTAACCCCTTAATACAGTTCCTCATGTGGTGACCCCAACCATGAAATTATTTTCATTGCTACTTCTTAACTACTGTTTTGCTACTGTTCTGAATCGTAATGTGAATATCTGATATGCAAGATGAATTTTCATTCACTGAAAATTTTCATACTGAAATTTGGCACAAATACCTAATATACCGAATTTTGAATACTGGTGGGGTGAGGGGGGTGATTTTGTCATTTGGGAGTTGTAGTTGCTGGGATTTATAGTTAACCTACAATCAAAAAGCATTCTGAACCCCACCAACGATAGAATTGGGCCAAACTTCCCACACAAAACCCCCATGACCAACAGAAATACTGTTTTCTAATGATCTTTGGTGACCCCTCCGATGCCCCCCCCTCCCAGGTTGAGAAACACTGGCTAAGAGCATTCGTTTTACCCACACCTTTCTGTATTAGGAATTTATTTGCTGCCTAAGTAACACCTAGATATGACTCCAGCTGAGACCACATTCTCTCAATTTGCCTGCTGATAAATATGTAGTGTGTTTACAGTTTGTAAAATTGGATAGAACTTTAGTCATAGGTTAAATGTCATGGATCAACTCCAGTTCTGTTCTATTGAATTAATCAAACCACATGTGATGCATCTCTGACATGCAAAAGATATTCGGTTCATCCCTTAGGAGAAAGCATTAAGATTTGCTTTACACTTAGTGCTCTTTATAACAGCACTTTTAAATGTTAAGACCTTTCTAAAGAGGAAATGTTACTCAATTTGGAGTAAATATCAGCATTACTTTTAATATGTGATGAGTCCCAGAATTATGCAGCTCCACAATACATCAGTAGTATAAGCACTTTTTAAATTGCCCTGCACTTCTACGTTAGAATATATTTTTTGAGGAAGATGGATTTATTTTTCATAAAGTCATTTCCCCAGTAAAATCCTAGAGCAGTTAGCATAAATCCTGCAATTAAAGGATACAATATGCACTCGGATAAACTGCATTCACAATACTAACATTCCTTAGTTACAAATTTTTATGCCCCATCATTTCAGATCTAGCCTTCACAGCTAGATCAGAAACAGAAATGATATGGCATTTGGGGGTTGCGCCCCCCCGGGCTGCCCCCCCTCCTGGTGATCATACAGAACTGATTTGCTGAAATATTTTTGCTCCCGTATTGGTTATGGGGGGAAATGTGCTACTTTTCCTCCCTTTGTGGAATCAGTTGAGGCCTTTTTAAAAAGTAGGAATTTTCTGATCACTTCCTGTTTGAAAAAGAGCTTTCCTGTCCCTTGAACAACCTGGTGTTCAACCCATAACTCCTAGAAAGGGACATTTCAGGGGCGGGAAATTAAACACTGGATAACCTGGCCTGGGATCCAGTTCAGGGCATGGCTCAATGTCTTTAACTACTGCATTTTCTCTTGGAATTTTCTGATTGATAGTAGTAATTTAAAATACAGTGTTTTACTTGGAAATTTGCATATGTGCTAAAGTTTTTAAAACTGTGTTATTTTGTTTTATATGTGTTGATAGTGGCTGTTTTTATAGTTCTTACGTGATAGTGTTTTATACTCATGTACCGTTTTTGTTATGTTGTACTTGAAGTGCCTTGTAATCTGCCCTTTTGGGAGATGGTAGTGAGATATAAATAATGATGATGATTAGAAACAATATAGAAAGTTATTTAATAAGCTAAACATTTAATCTCTTCTAAATGAATTTTGCCAATACAATTGCAAACTTAGGTTGCAAACCCAAAGCTCAACATTCTTGGCTGCATCTCACACACTCTAGAATCACTGTGTGTAGAAAAGACTTGCTGAATCTATGAAATCTGCAAGCTAAGGGTGTCAAAATAAAGCAAGGCTGGGAAGGAACTGTTCTTCATCTATGACAACTTTAATTTTTTAGGCAGTATAATTTATCCAACAACTATGAAAATTTCTTGTGTTACTTAAAAATATCTAAAGAAACAAAATGGAATTCTTGATTCCAGAAAGGTCTTCAGCTATAAGTATACCTTACTTGATTCCAGAAAGGCCTTCAGCCACTTTCCACAAAAGTCAACATTTACACTGAAATACAACACCGCCTGAGCTCTGCTAGTGCAGCATTTTTATAAAGCTATTGTCCTCCCAACCATGCTATATGCCTGCAAGACGTGGACTATCTACAGACATCCCATGCAACTCCTGGAACAATTCCATCAGTGTTACCTCCAAAAAATCCTGCAAATCTCTTGGGAAGACAAACGGACAAATGTCAGCATACTGGAAGAAGCAAAGACCACCAGCACTAAAGTGATGGTCCTCCGCCATCAACTCTGCTGGACTGGCTATGTTGTCCAGATTCCCAATCACTGTCTCCTAAAGCAGTTACTCTACTCCGAACTCAAGAACAGAAAATTGAATGTTGGTGGGCAGGAAAAGAGATTTAAAGATGGGCTCAAAGCCAACCTTAAAAACTGTGACATTGACACGGAGAACTGGGAAGCCCTGGCCCTTGAGCGCTCCAGCTGAAGATCAGCTGTGACCAGCAGTGCTGTAGAATTTGAAGAGGCACGAATGGAGGGCGAAAGAGAGAAACGTGCCAAGAAGAAGGAGCTTCAAGCCAACCCTGACCAGATCAAGAATAGGGCTCCACAGCCACCTACGGAGTGGCTGAAAGTGAGGTAGATGAACAAACAATCCTACTCAGACAACGAAGGAGGGAGGGAGGAGCTGGGGGTGGTGACAGCTGACAGGGAGCTCTGGCGTGGGCTGGTCCATGAGGTCACGAAGAGTCAGAAGCGACTGAACGAATGAACAACAACAACAACAACGGACAACGAGGGATTGCCTAAGTATAAGTATCTGTCTTTGTGCTGATGCAGATGAATCATGCAGAGGTAAGACCACTTACTGCTGAGTAAACTATTCATCCTGTATATCATAGAAGTAGCAGTTGAATGTAAAGTACTAAACAGATATTTCAGTAAAACAATGAGCTGCAAGGTCATTTCTGATTAGAAGATATTCTTCCCTTTGCTGGACTGATAAAACTACCAGTATTCTAAAGTCTCTGATGAAAGTGAGATCCAAATGGCCTCTTTAAAGTCACTGTACCAACTTTTACTTAAAGCAGGTGTAGAAAATAATTGTGAAAAGTGCAAGAGATTATTTTCTTCCTATAGAAACCCTCCTCAAGTGCCACAGTGTGCAACATTGGCCCTGAAAGATAATCTGAAGTGTCTGGAAAATTGCCTCTCTCTGGGCCCTTTGTCACAGCCCTATATTCCAGAATATTAAGGCGGAAAATCCCACATTATCTGAGTGTGGATTCAGATATTCCAGTTCAAAGCATATATTGTGGAATTTTCTGCCTTGATATTCTGAGATATAGGGCTGTGTGGAAGGGCCCTCCATAAAAAGAAGGATGGATTACATAGAGATAGGACAGGACTAGATAATGTCAGAGAATTATACAGATTAAGGGCAAGGTCCTTTCTCATGATGTCAACTGGCCTACAAGCTTTGTCTTGGGGCATTATGGTTTCTATATCATTCAAATCCTGGTTAAAAATGCCCACGTTTACATTCTTGTCAGCTGTAATAGGTGACAAACTCCCTTATCATCCACACAGCCACAATGGAACAAGGAAGGCGATAAGACAAACTGGATGCAGCTAGTTTTCACAGCATTATGTCACTGCATAACAAAAACAAGAAACTAAAATCTCAGCACAAAACACAAACATTTACTACTTTGACAACCAAAAATCTTTTTTTTACTATACATTCTTTCTAAGTTGAAGTCGTTCTTGTTAGAAAAACCAATTTTACATGAGGCCAACTTATTATTTGTAAGGACTCCATGGGATTCCCACCTATCTGGACACTAACACCAAGGTACACCAAGAACCCCTGGAGTAATTATTCACTTACAAGATTCACAACCTCCAAAGGAAGCTAAAAAGATAGCTTCAGACAATCTTGGCAACAAGTCAGCAGAAATTGTTGGCTGTACTTTTTGGCTGTTGTTTGCCCACACACCTCAGTTATTTCTGCCACGTTAAAAACTGAAAGTATCAAACCTTCTCTAATTGTGAAATATGCTTTGCCTGGTTATTTAGAGGCACTTCTTGCAAACCAGAATGGATAGCTATGTACAAGCCTGGCTCTCTGTAAATTGTGTGTGCCCTGGTGCGTCAGGGTGAAAATTTCAGACTGAAATCTTCAAACTACAAACAATTAAGTTGAATGACAACTAACAATAGCTAGTTCTCAAATTTAATTTTTAAGCACTACAAAGAGATTTAGAAGACAGCGATCAATGTGTTTTTACCGGCAGCCTAATTAAAATGGTCAAAACATGGGTTAAAAACATCTCCCTAACAGTATATTTTTTATTACTCCAGATGTCAATTATATGTTGAGACTGATCAACAATGAAAAACAGCACAGCAAAACAGCTTTACAAATAGTTAAATACTCTGCTTTGATTATACACAATCTCACTGAAATGCTCCAAATACACAACAAAAGCTACACAAAGAGGCTTGTTGTTTTTCTCAAAAGTAACAAAAGCTAAGATACAGTTTGCTCAACCTTCAAAAGAATTCAAAGTGATTACTTACAGGAGAAGTCGGTCAACCTTTGGTCCATTATATCTCTCAAGGACAAGGGGAGGCCTATACACTTTCATTGTTTCTGTGGTCTGTACACTGAATCTTTCAGCTCTCTCCTTTATAACATAGCCATGTAGTCATTACTTTATTTATAGAGATCAACTCAACCAGCTACCAGCTACAAACAGATATCAATGAATTTACATTCATGACATTTTGTAGCATATGTAGCTTTGATGATGCTATATTAACTTCATGAATCATTCCAAGGCATAGTATGAGCGAATAGTCTATTTAAATGTAGGTTATGCTGTCTCCCTTCCCTCCTAGAATCTTGAATGTGTAAACAGATCTTATAATCAAACCAGAAATCTTCACCACACTGCCATCTATCAGTTGTGCTAGGCCAAGGATGTCAAACCCATTTTCATCAAGGGCCAGATCAGCTTTATGGTTGCCTCCAAAGTGCCGCTGAATTGAGAATCCACGTGTACAAGCAGGTCAACTACAAAGTTGTCAGTGATCTCTAATTTTTACCCAATTTGGGTCCCCAGGTGTTACGGAATGGCAACTCCCATCCCTTGTGTACTAGGGATAATGGGAATTGCAACCCAACAGCACTTGCGGTTTTGAGATTGGGAAAGATTAAAGGTTTTAAAGTCAGGCATTCTATCCACAAGTCTTTTATCTAAATTCAAACCTTACTATGATGACTACCCAGAACAAATTGCAGCCTTCAAGATGTCACTGTATCACAACTTCCATCAGTTCTAGTGATGATGTCTAATGAGGAAGAATACCGAAGTTGTAGTCCAGCATCTGAAGGGCCTCATAAAATGACATGGCTGTCGGATTTGGCCTTGTGTTTGATACCTATGTGCTAGACCAGGGGTCCTCAAACATTTTAAACAGAGGGCTAGGTCACAATCCCTCAAACTGGATTGGAGGGCTGGATTATAATTTGAAAAAACATGAATGAATTCCTATGCACACTGCACATAACTTATTTTTAGTGCAAAAACACTTTAAAACAATACAATAATTAAAATGAAGAACAATTTTAACAAATATAAACTTATTAGTATTTCAATGGGAAGTGTGGGCCTGTTTTTGGCTGATGAGATAGATTGTTGTTGTTGTTGTTGTTGTTGTTGTTGTGGGCTTTCAAGTCGTTTCAGACTTAGGTTGACTCTGAGTGAGGGCCGGGTAAATTACCTTGGAGGGCCGTATTCGGCCCCCGGGCCTTAGTTTGAGGACCCCTGTGCTAGACTATAACTCCTATACCCTCTGTTCACTGGTTCTGTTGGCTGATGATATGTAAAAAAGGATACATCTATAGATCACCAGGTTGGGAAAGGCCATAATACAGATAATACCAAAGAAAACTAGGGATTTTTGTTTGTTTTGTTTGGTCTCACAAAGGCCACATTTCAAGTGTTTAATCATAAGAGTTTTCTTATTGCTACCTAAATTTACATTTAAGGAATTATTCTAAAATCTAGAGGGGTTAGAAAACAAGTACCATAATTTTAAATTTTTAAAAAGCTTCCTAACCAATTAACATTATCCAATTTTACAATATTGATTTAGCTGGCTCTTAAAATAATGTTTCTTGACATTTTTGACTGTGTATTTGAAACTCTGGAGTATTTAATAAATTTTATAATATGGAAAATAAAATTACAAAATCAAAATATTTAAGTATGGTCTTATTAGAATCAGGCAGTAAAATACAACAAATCCCCAATGAAAACCGAAATGTATCCCCTAGAATTAAAACACATTGAACATCACAAAATTCATAATACAACTTTCTATCTAATGTGCTTAGAAATAATCATCACTCCACACAATGCTGAACCACTGCTAAATAATATAGAAAGCCAATTAAAAACATGTTTTTTACCTTAGAGAAAACCTAGGAAACTCTACATCTTCCAGGATGACTCTGCAATCATCTTCCACCTAAAGTTGGTGTGTTCTTTCTAGGAATCTGCTGAAATTGACTATAGAGTCACCCTAGAGAATCTAGAGATTCCTGGAGAGAACATATTCAAATCTGCATAAGTTTAACCCACAAATGTGGAAGGCCAACTGCATTACTCACAATATTTTGTAGTATAGTGCACAAAGTTATTCTTATTTACTTAAGATGTTCTTTATTAACTGTGAGCAGGCATCCCCAGGGAGATGTACATTTTAAAAAGTACAACAACAAGACATAAAAAATCATATACAATGAGTCAGAATGCAGTCTAACTAAAACACAGAAACAAAAAAAAAATATCCTGGAGTTGTGATTAAATGGTTTAGGGAAATATTTTTTTTAAACATTACCTAACTGGAAGTACAAAAAAACCCCACTACAGTCGCATGGGGGGGGGGGGGCTCTGTACTATGAACACTCCACAACTGTAGTAGTAACATGGATAAGACCATCTGCCTAGCGGCCGCTCACATTACCATATATGTATAAGGCACTCACACACTGAGTAAGGCCTTCACATTTAGGTATTATACACATTTGTAAGTAGTTCTTCAAACTTATAAATCCTAAACCAAGGCCTTAAAATATCCAAGTCCTAAGATGGGAAGGAAAATACCCTAAAAAGTATAGGAAGTCAAGACTAGCACTTTTCGTTCAGCCAGAACTTCTCCTAAACAAGGGGATTTGAGTGTCTCATTGTACTGAGAGCCATACCATCAAGAACCTAGACTTAATTGAAACCTTGACTTCTAATATGGTCACGCAAGGCAGGATGCTAAAGGTAAGGTGCATCCATGTTCCTCAGGGAGTAAAGGCCACATCAGTAGAAAATAACAGATAGTTCAAATGACAGAGAAGCTTCCGAAAGGAAGCTATCGGGCAGCAGCGGGAGTGAGAGGAGAAACTGGCAGAGACAACCGCTGTGACACTTTTGACTATTATTAGCAATGTGCAGGAAGACAGAATGGTAAACTACTTCTGAACGGCCTTAAAATGCCATGTCTTTTACCTTAAAAGCCCTAAGATGAAACAATCCATGAAACAAGTGTTAGTGCTGGAGGATGAGACCACTCAAACAACTACTGGGAAATCGCAAAGGACAAGTATAAATAGTGCTGGATGCAATTGGACTCAAACTGAAAGCGCGTTCAGCTGCTGACGTGCTCAAATGTGAAAGGAAAGCCTGAAGCTGCAAACAGGAATACGGAGTGTGAAAAAAAAGAATCAGGGTAAATACAAATTGTAAAAGATGAAACTGAATGTATAAATATCGTAATATTTCATGTGAGTGAATTGAAGTGAATTGGAATGGAAGATTTTCAGATTACACTGTGTTTAGTCTGGAAATGACAATTTAAAAAGAAATGGGGAGACATTAACAGCGAGACATGATGTGGCAAAAGTAGTAAAACGATGTAATATCTGATTGAATTACAGCAATAAGATGTCATGCAAAACATATCAATATAACTCTAATCCAAGTTTATGTTCCCGCTACAGAGGCAGAAGGGGAAGAAATAAAGAAATTCTACTGCATGCATCCAGGAAAAAAACAGATCCACAACCAAACATGATATGCTGATAATCATAGGTGGCGGGAATTCAAAGGTAGGAAACAAGAGTACAATCGTACATTGTTGGAGAACTGGAAACAAGAACTAAAGAAGGGGTGTCACTCATCAAATGTTGTGATGACGACGCACCTGGAAATCATTGGACGACCAACATAGAAATGAAATAGACTATGCAACTGAAAGCAGAAGAGTACCAAAATACTAAAAACACCTCTGTAGAATTCAAAGACCATACAAACAGATCTGCACTACCAAACCTAATCAACAGACTAATGCAAAAAGACACTGTAGTCAGCTGTCCATACCTACAGATTCTGCATCCATGGATTCATACATACACAACTGGAAAATATTATCACCTCTCCAAAAATTTCAAAAAAGCAAACTTTGCTTTTAACAATTTATATAAGGGACAGCAGTTTACTATCTATATATATAAATTTGTTAGGGGCATCCAACGAGGAAACAAAACTCAAAAACCCCCCAACGAAACTTAACCAAAATTGCCATGCCCATAACACAACCCACAAGGTACAAACATATCTACTCAAAATGAAAAACAACACAACAACACACTCACAAAACGGCAAAACAACAAAACTCAAAAATCCCCCAACGAAACTTAACCAAAATTCCCATGCCCATAACACAACCCACAAGGTACAAACATATCTACACAAAATGAAAAACAACACTACAACACACTCACAAAACAGCAAAACAACAAAACTCAAAAATCCCCCAACGAACTTAACCAAAATTCCCATGCCCATAACACAACCCACAAGGTACAAACATATCTACTCAAAATGAAAAACAACTCACTCCAAGCCCCGTCGCGCCACTTCCCGCACACGCACACCCCCTGCCACACACACACACACAACCCCACACTCCATCACTCCCCTCGCCGCCGCACGCACACACGCAACCCCACTCCCCCGCTGCCGCACACACACACGCAACCCCACATTCCATCACTCCCCCCGCCGCCGCACGCACACACGCAACCCCACTCCCCCCGCCACCGCACACACACACGCAACCCCACGCTCCATCACTCCCCCCGCCGCCGCACACACGCAACCCCACGCTCCATCACTCCCCCCGCCGCTGCACACACACACGCAACCCCACGCTCCATCACTCCCCCACCCCAATCTTACCTCCTTTTACTTCACGCCACCTCCAAACCCCACCCCGCCCCTTCCCGCCCTGTCAAAATCTAGGAAGGAAGGAAAGAAGGGAGAAAGAGAAAGGGAGGTAAAGAAAAAGGGGGAAGGAAGGAAAGTTACAGAAAGAAGGAAGAAGAAAAGGGAAGAAAAGGAAAGATGGAAGGAAAGAAAAGAGAGACAGCAGAAAAGAAAGAAAAAGGGGGAAGGAAGGAAAGAGATAGAGAAAGAAGAGGAGAAGGAAAGATGGGAGGGAAGGAAGGAAGGAAGGAGGGAAAGAAGGAGAGAAAGAGGGAAGATTGGCCACAGCAACACGTGGCGGGTAAAGGTTGTTATTTCTATTATTATTATTATTATTATTATTATTATTATTATTATTATTATTATGCTATTGTTCCTATGAGACCCTGGGGGAATGGGAGAGGTGTCAGGTCCCAGAGGCAATGTATTGCATTATTGTTATTGTTATGATGGTGGTAAAATAAAAGGAAATAAAAAGTGAAAGAAGGAAGCAAACAGGGAGGGAAGAAAGGCAAAGGAAGAAAGGGGGAGGGAATGAAGGAAAGAGAGAAGGATGAAACCAAGTAGTGAAAGAAAGAAAGAGGTAGAGAAGGAAGAAAGGAGAGAAAGGGGGAGGAAAAGGGGGAAGGAATAGGTAGGGACCTCTCTTTCATAATAGTCCAGATATCTACCTCAACTTTGATAAGTTTTACTATAGGCCACAGCAACGCGTGGCAGGGCACAGCTAGTGCTATATAATACGACTTCTTCTGCGCCCATGGATTTTGATATCCATGGGGGTGGGGCGCCTTAGAATCAAGCCCCAGTGCATACCAAGGCCCTATTGTATCTGCACACTGAAAAAAGAACAGTCTAATTGGAAAACAGATTAATTGTTAAGGACTAAAGAGAAACAAAAGTAAAATACGACTAATAGTGTATATACACTGTGCAATTACTGTACTATTTTAACTGCAATGGCTCAATCCTTATGAAATCATGGGTAAGTGAAGACCTGGCTGTTCGAACAAGCATTTGATTAAACAGTGTAATTGAACATAGGAATATGGAATAATGGATGATGAGACTGGATTCTGATTTTACTGTTGAGGAGCTAGTGATTGTTACACAGTGATGTTTAATGATTTATGTTACAATTGTTTTTAATTGCCCTATACTTGTCTCGTGATGTTTTGTATCGATGTTGTTCACCGCTTTGAGTTGCCTGAGGGTTGAGAAAAGCGGTATATAAATAAAGTAAGTAAGTAAGTAAATAAATAAATATTGTAGTCCAGTGAGATATCAGCACTCTTTGGCAGAGAAAGATAAAGACCTTTTTAAAACATTCACTCCCATGATTCCATAGCATTGAGCAATGGCAGATAAATGGGGTCAATGCATTAATTCTGCAGTGTAGATGTACCCAAAGTTAGAACACATTCATATTCATTCCTGGATAGTCAGAGGAACAATCCACTTAAACGTGAGTCACATCAGGCTCGGAGGGCCCTTCCACAAAGCCCTATATCCCAGGATATCAAGGCAGAAAATCCCACATTATCTGAGTGTGGACTCACTTAACCCAGTTCAAAGCAGATATTGTGGGATTTTCTGCCTTGATATCCTGGGATATAGGACTGTGTGGAAGGGCCCTGAATTAATCAGGTGGGTATAGCTGCTCTTTACTGAAACAACTGCCTGTAAGCAATCCAAAGTCACCTGTGCTGAGAAATATTCGTCTAATTTGTAATGCCTGATAAAAATAGCAGTCTCTTTCCAACCTTCAGTCCTGCATTCATCCTCTAAGAAGGCTGAAACCTAATATGCCTAGGTCATTGTCATGCTCCTCATGGCATGGGGTCCGCATGTGCTGAGGTCTTTGAACACGGAGTAAGTCATAATGTTAAAAGTTGCATGCATTAATCCAACTTGCTTTCATCAATGTGGTTGCTCTGCACCCTGATGACTTGGAGCAAAAAGAAATTAACAGAGCTTTAGTGTGTCTAATTGACCCCATTCTTTTAAAGTAAACTTTCATTGCCCTGCTGATAGCCACAGAGTGCCAAAATTACTCTTGTGGATTTGATGGACTTGGACAAAAGACTGGAAAGCGAATACACCACGGAGAAAATATATTTGGCAGAAATGTTAGTTTTATAGCCAACATGAGTTTGTTGTCATCAAAATGGCACATATTTAGATTAGTTTATAACACTGCCAATTCAAAAACTCATCTTGATTGATGCTATTGCTAATGAGGAAAAAATCACTTTCATTCAAAGTCAACCAATGTAAATACATTTCTTCAAGTGTTTCGAAGATTGATTGATATAATTTATTTATATCCCACTTTCCTCCCACAATTGGGACCCAAAAGTGGCTTTAAAAGAATACAATTAAAACATACAAAAAATGAATACTAAAACAGAATCAAACTATTTACAGCACTAAAACAATCGACACCTCAGTGAAATAATAACATGTAATTTTAAAATAGTAAGTAGCTCTTTAAAACAGATCAGTTAAAACCATATAGCATCTTCTAGCCCAGACATGGGCAAACTTTGGCCCTCCAGGTGTTTTGGACTTCAACTCCCACAATTCCTAACAGCCGAATTGTGGGAGTTGAAGTCCAAAACACCTGGAGGGTCAAAGTTTGCCCATGCCTGCTCTAGCCTCTTCTTTCAAAATGTTCTGTTTTACGTATATAGATGATTTCGGATATATAATGTTTTGGAATCTGAGACTCCTTCTACAGTGCCTTATAAAATCCAGATCATCTGATTTGAACTGGATTATACGGCAGTGTAGACCCATATAATCCTTTTCCACATTATCTGCTTTGACAATCTGGATTATATGGAAGTGCAGAAGGGGCCACAGTCTCTTTAACCTGCATCAGTTCACAGCCTGGCTACAGTTCTTTGAACCTGATGGTCTGAAAAGGAAATCATGAAAAAAGGATGATTCCTGCCTCCAAGGTTTACAACTTGCCATTCTTCTGCAAGGCAAAGGTCTTTAAAAATCTAAGCTAGGTGAAGGGACCAAAATGTCCAATCATACATCCCATTATAGGTACTACCAGCTATTTGAGCAAATCTTAGTTTGTGGAAAATATTATCCTGGCTAAAGGTCAATCCATGTTTATCTTCAATGTTAGTAAGATTGCACTAAGAGGATCTGAAATAAATCTTCAGATGCTACTGCCATGTGCGCTCCCAGCTACATCTCTCAGAAATAGGTTTCTCTCCATAAATGGCACAGACAATATCACAGAAGCAAAAACCCAAGACAAGCTTTTATGAATGCCAACTCCCAAGATTTCTTTCATAAGTAATATATGAGTTCATGGTCAACACATAGAGAAGTTTTTTCTCGTGTTCCAAGAGAAGCCAAAGACTACAAAGACGTCATCTAAATTCATGGTTACAGCTTAATGCCCAAAAATCAAACATGTCATAAAAGCTGTATGTTTTAAATAGTAACCACTAATCCTGAATGAACAGACTACATGCTATCAAAAAATCAACCAAATAAAGTGGGGTATGTGGCTGGAGACAGGAGACAAATGAAGAAGCTTAGCCTTAATACTATCAGTTTGTATACTGCAGAAGATACCTGTTTATTAATCCCTCCTCTTTTGTCTTTACAAGAATATTACTCAGACTGGCCATCAGCTTGACCTGAGTTGCTGGCTACAATCCTAAAGTCTTTTTAAAGTATACTCAATAGGATTTTCAGCTTAGCACAATGCAACAGTCACACACACACACACACACACACACACTTCTTTTCTTCCAAATGGCAAACTAATAAATGGTATTCCAAAACTCCCTTGAGTTTTAGAGGAAACTACTGAGAGGTTCGAGTGGGGTTGAATAGAGAAGTGGTAGAGAATAGAAGACAAACTGTATAGCCTATCAATGGTTTTCTGGACTATGATTATACAGAAGTGAGACAGACAGCAAAATTAAGCTTTATAGGACTCTACTAGTGGGAAAGAATGGCCATCAGACTGGAAAAAATCAACTTATATCCCCATACCAAAAAAGGGAAATGCTAAAGGCTGCTCAAACTTTTGTACAGTGGCCCTTATTTCTCATGCTCAAGAAATAATGCTCAAGATCTTGCAAGGAAGACTCAAGCAGTACATGGAGCGAGAGTTGCCAGATGTACAAGCTGGGTTTAGAAAGGGCAGTGGAACGAGAGACCAAATTGCCAATATCCGCTGGATAATGGAGAAAGGCAGGGAGTTTCAGAAATACTAATAAGTTTATATTTGTTAAAATTATTCTTAATTTTAATTATTGTATTATTTTGAAGTGTTTTTTGCACTACAAATAAGATATGTGCAGTGCGCATAGGAATTCGTTCATGTTTTTAAAAAAATTATAATCCGGCCCTCCAAACAGTTTGAGGGACTGTGACCTGGCCCTCTGTTTAAAAAGTTTGAGGACCCCTGCAGTAGAGTCTTGCTTATCCAACATAAATGGGCTGGCAGAATGTTGGATACACAAAAATGTTGGATAATAGGTAGGGATTAAGGAAAAGCCTATTAAACATCAAATTATGTTATGATTTTACAAACTGAGCACTAAAACATGTTTTACAACAAATCGACAGAAAAAGCAGTTTGATACATGGTAATGCTATGTAGTAATTACTGTATTTATTAATTTAGCACCAAAATATCACAATGTATTGAAACAGCTGTGGATCCGGGTGGGAGGCTGACTGCGTTGGATAATACAGAACGTTGGATGAGCAAAGGTTGGATAAGTGAGACTCTACTGTATGTCTTTTTAAAATACTCTCTGAATTTGATAAGATTTGCATCTTACTATGTGTTTAGGAACTCCAATAAAGGGAAGGGCAGCCTTCAAATATCTTACAACCATAGCAAATGCAAAATCTAAGTCCAGCCAAATGTGTGGATATCTTTTGCATTCCATAGAAATCACCTTTAAAGAAAAATAAACAAGAAAACAATCTAGAATACATCTATTCTGAGAAGATGCCTCTGAGAACCCTGAATAATCTCAATAAAAATAAGCATAATCAACATTGCAATGTCTGTTATTCATCAAACCATACTAACCTCCTCTGAATTTCTATATCTTCTTGTGATGGGCCATTTTGCACTTGTGTAGGAAGTTGTGCATTTTGTCGAGGCAACGTTGGACCTGAAAAAAGATACATGATACATTAACTTTTATTTGAAGAAATCACATGTAAAGTTCAATGCAAACTTTTGGTTATTTACTTGTTTTGTTTACAGTAACTCCAAAAACCTGTATATCACACAAAATGTAACTGAGCACCATCCTCGATAGTGTTTTCTAGTTTTGCAACATCTAACTGAATAATAATTCAACATAAATATGAAGAGTGAAGCTATTCATCACTATTTATTTATTTATTTACTTTGCTTCTATACCGCTGTTCTCAGCCCGAAGGCGACTCACAGCGGTTCACAAAACACAGAACACAGCAAAATTCAACACCAATATAAACAGTTAATAACCTAATCTAATACACAATTAATACACTACTGAAAATATTGTGAATATATTCGCGATTCTTATATGTTTCAAAGCCTTACACACAATGTTTTGAATTCAAGGCGATGCTTGTGGAAAATCAGGTTACAAGACATATACATCAATAAACTATCAAATATGAGCAGTTGTTCTTTCACCTGGGGTGACAGAAATTAAACGCCAATTATTCATTATTATTTAGACTAAATGTTATTCTTTTTAAGATCATATTATCTAATCAGTATCCTAATTAACATTGTTTTATGTAATAAAGGAATTGCAAAAACATAGCAAACTATGTTGGAGAATAAGCCAAGAAGGCTAGCTGATGAATATATTTTATTACAATAATCTAGAATACCCACAAATAGTGAGAAAGCCTTTCAGTTCTCAGCTCTAGAAGTTTCATCTGGTGTTTTATAGAGGAGACAAGCAATTATTGAGTTCTTCCATATGTATAAAATGTAATCTTCAAGACAGTACAAAATAAGGATATTTAATGAACTGTTTTGATATCCTTTTAAAAGTATTTGCACATCAACAATGGGTAAGGTTCACCTCACATTACATATTTCTGTCTAAGTAAGTATTCTAAAACACTTTAAATTGAACCTGTCAGCTAGAGTGTATTGAAAGGCAGATCACGTAGTCGCGTAGTATGCAAGTAACGTAGCTATATAGGCATCCTCAACTTACAAACAAGATAGGTTCTATAAGTTTGTTCTTAAGATGATTTTGTATGTAAGTCAGAACAGGTACATTTTTAAAGCATGACTCTGCCAAAAAATCTATATTTTAGCTTTGAATAACATAGGGAAGGGTTAACGCCCCTGTGGTGCTTGTTTTCTTGCCTTTGACCCTGTTCAGAAGATTTCACCTCACTTTCTGTCCCTGCGACAACTGGATTTTGGAAAATTTGGCTTGTTGTGGAAACAAGGACTGGAGATAAAAGCTTCAGTGGAGACACCTTACCCCATGGCAACTCTTTCAGGAGTGAATTTCCCTTTTGAGGAGTAGATACCTTTCACTTCTTGTTGTCTTACCCCCCTTATTAACTATGAGTCATTTTGATACTGAATGTTTGTAACTTGGGGACTGCCAGTATAGTTCTATAGCTCAAATCTCTCAGGACAGAGAAAACAAAATCCATGGCTGTATGCAGCCAGGGGATGAGCAGGAAGCATGACTTGCGAACACTACTCCATGTCCTCCCATCTCCCAATAAACATATATGTTTGTGTGTGTGTTTACTAAAAAAATCTATATTGCAATTTCTTGGAGTTTTGGAGGCAATTTAGTCAGATTCTGAGGGTCCCTTGGCCTATTTAAGGTCATGGTTTTCTCCCACAAAACTCAAAATAATTTTTGGTTACTTCTTGTTTGGAAAAAAAGAGTAGCAGCTTCATGATTATTACAAAAACTAAGTGATTCTGACGTGTTTGCTTCTGATGAAACCAGGGGAACTAATTGCCTCTGAATCTGAGTCTCGGAGGAAGTGTATACATTTCCCTAACAACAAGCAAGTATAAATGCACAGAGAAGTCACATCTAATCACTGGCTCCTTTTAAAGCCATGTCTTATGAACCAAATGTACTCATGTATTCTATGCATTTTATTTATTTGTTTACAATATTTCTATCTTGCCTTTCTCGAACCCGAAAGTGACTCAAGGCAGCTTACAACCTGCCTGCCATTCGATGCCATAACAAAATATAATTATAACATCTAAAACATATTTGTAAAATCCAAACAATAAAACCATTAAAACATGTAAAACTAATGCCTTCACTGTTAATCTCATTGTTCAAAAACATCATCTGAGCCATTCCACAATTTTGTATCACACCGTTCCATGTTTGTCTATTGCACTTCATTTCCAAAGGCTTGTTCGAAAAGCCAAGTTTTTACTTTTTTTCTGGAAGGTCAGGAGTGAGGGGGCTGATCTAATACCCCTAGGGAGGGAGTTCCACAGCTGAGGGGCCACCACTGAGAAGGCCCTGTCTCTTGTCCCTGCCAGTCGTGCCTGCGAAGAAGGCGGGACTGAGAGCAGGGCCTCCCCAGCTGATCTTAAGCTCCTAGATGGTTCATAGGGAGAATATTTTCTTATATTAAACCGGAGTATTAACTGGAGATATGGCATGTGGGTGAGGGTAAGCCCCAGGTATCATAGGATGGCGCCACAGCAGCGAATATGGTGTCAAATTGCTATATTATGCAATGTGGATCGTCTCTATGTTCGGAG
Organism: Anolis sagrei; assembly: GCF_037176765.1. NCBI lineage: Eukaryota > Metazoa > Chordata > Lepidosauria > Squamata > Anolidae > Anolis > Anolis sagrei. Next base: position 39,393,177 of record NC_090021.1, read on the forward strand.
GGGTTACTAGAATAAAAGAATTCATGAACAAGTAACTCTTTATAGTGTCTCTATGCTGAAGCAGAGAGCCCTCGAAAAAAGATTAAAAAAATACATGACTCAGCTCTCTCTCTCTGTCACTCTCAAACAGGTTTTACATACACCGTAACTGAAAAGGCAAAGAAATGCAAGCAATGATTGGCCCTTCACATCCACAGATTCTGCATCTATGGATTCAACCACGAATGACTTGAACATTTTTAAAACTCCAGAAAGTAAACCTTTATTTTGCCATTTTATATACCGCATATCTTCACATACAAGTCGACCTTATGTACAAGTTGATCTCAGAGTTTGGGGTCCAAACAATGACTTTTGATATGACCCATGGATAAGTCACCAGTCTTTCCATGGAGAAGAGAGCACCAATGATGCCCCAGGAGCCAGTCACCCCATGGCACTCCTTCCGTCATTTCCCCCTCTAGGCATTTAAAAGGTCAGAAGCAGCAGAGTGGCACAGAAAGAAGAAGGGGTTGGTGCTTCTTTTAGGCTCTTCCAAGACAGATTATCTCTTGCTTTTCACCACACTACCCAGAGAAGGGGATGGCTCATTTTTTTAGACATATACATGATTTTGATTTTGGTGTCCTTGGGAAGGGATACTGATCAGTTGTATTTTATACCTTACACTTTTAAGCAAACTGATCATTATCGCAGAGCTCACTGGTTATTGGTTTGATGTTTGTCTTTATATTTTATTATAATGCTGTTGTTTTATTCTGTTCTATGTTGTTGTTTTATTATTTTAATGTGCTATGTTTTAACCATGTTGTTCAGGCTCGTCCCCATGCAAGCCACCTCGAGTCCCTTTGGGGAGATGGAGGCGGGGTACAAAAATAAAGTTGTTGTTGTTGTTAATTGTTTTCATAAGTTCAAACTCAAGAGGTATAGCAATGCTAGAAAGGACACGGTGGTGACCTGGTCATCACCACTTCCAGAGCCTACCCAGCCATGGTTTCTTTGGGAGAGTTCATCGCCACATCCCCAGCCCTCTTCAAGCATGAGGAGGACCTCTCTCACACACACACACACTTTGTTTCTCCACCAAATCTGTTCTGGGTTGTTGTAGGTTTTTTGGGCTATATGGCCATGTTCTAGAAGCATTCTCTTCTGGCGTTTCGCCTGCATCTATGGCAAGCATCCTCAGAAGTTGTGAGGACCTCACAAAAAACCTACAACAACCCAGTGATTCTAGCCATGAAAGCCTTCAACAATACATCAAATCTGTTCTGTTTGTCTTATTCTCAAGAGAGAAGAGGCAAGCAACTGCTGGAGCCTGCCCAAGAGCAAGATTAGCGAATGACATCTAAGAATGAACACAATGGGTCTGAAGGGAAGAAAGCACATGAAGTCCACTCTGCACTGTTCTTTATCTCACTCCCTTTATTCTTCCATTTCCTCCAACTTGAGAGGATTCAGTCAAGTGACTAAAACTGCCCTTTTTGAAAACTACACAATATTTCAGGGACCAGATTACTTTAATAAGTTTTCTGAGCAAGATAGTTTTGCTTTAACTAAATAAACTATGTTAAATAATTCAGACATTTTGGGTCATTTAAGTTTTCATTGTTGGTTATTTATCTGTTATTAAGTTTAAAGTTAGGTTGCTTTTTATTGCTCAATGTGGTCTGTCCTGATGTAATTTGTTTGTATGTTTTCCCCTTTTTGGCACTAGATGTTTGCCATACATGTTGGAAACCGCCCTGACTCCCTTCGGAGTAGTTTGCTGATTCTACTATTTTGAACAGCGGTTCTTAATCTTTTTTTTATCAAGGAGCCCTTTAAAATATCTTCTGGTGGTGCAGACTCCCAAGACTTAACTGAAGATCCAAACCCCTAAAATGAAATGAATATTACACACACTGGCCAGCACACATGTTAGATCTGATTCTGGGGATAACTTGACCCGGTAATTCCAAAAATGGCACCAGTTTCCCCCTCTCGGTTCTAGTTTTTGAGACACGGAATATATGCCATATACCAGTTGCCATCTTGTGCTGGTACGGGCTGTATCAGGAGCTCCAACTTCTTTTCCTTTCTATTGAGTGTTTGCATGTATTCCAAAGTTCCATGCATTTTGCAATAAGGTGGCTTCCCTTGGTTTGCAATAATAGGGCCAATGACCCATCAGTTATCATTATGTTCTTTAGTTATCATTATGTTCTTTTTCTGGGCTAAGGAGGGGAAAAGGGGACCTCTAGTTCAGTTCACACAGAGAAGCCTTTCGTACAGGACGTGAATCAGTTCACCTGTAGAAAGCTTCGCCTTTTACAGCTTTGCTGGGGGGATCCAGTCCCACAGCTCTACAGAAAACTACAGCATAGCCTTTGTTGGTGAATTTAGTTCCATAACTCTACAGCCAGCTCTTTACTGGAGAAATACAGCTCCACGGTTTTTCAGCCAGCCTTCACTGGGAAACAAAGGACTTCTTCTACACAGAGACTATGGCCTGGTAAGGACCTCTCGCGGCAGCCATAACGCAAATTGGAACCGGGTGTAGAGGCCCCACGCCAGCAAAGCCTAAATATAGATTGCCCAAGGAGGAGTCAAGGATTTCCCTTATAGAAGGAAGAAACAATTTATGAAGAAAGTTGCCTGTCCCTTGTGGACAAGATTTAAGCAAGCCACCAGTTGATTCAAAGCCTGGAAGTATTTGTTTGATTTATTAAAGATTTAAGCAACAATAAAAGCTTTGTTGAACTTTCTAAGTCTCTAAAAGAACTTTGTGTGGGAAAATCCGAAAGGTCTCCCAGCCGAGGCACCCCTGGCGTCCCGCTGGGCGTACAGAAAACACGTCCTGTCTACAGACTCTTTCACAGGCCCAGCGCGTGACAGCACACATCTACTTGTCCATAAAGAATCATCATAACTATATCTAAAAAACAAAAGCTGATGCTGTCTAGCTGATGCAATTTTCTGAATAACTCCAGGGACTTAAAAACAAAAGACACCAAGAATGTTTTTTCTTGGGCTGAGTTACTAATGGATATGTGGCCACACTAACATTAAATGCAGTTGGTGCTAGGAAACTGTATCACTTGCTGTTCTGTTATAAATCAAAATTTGTTCAATCATCTTGTCATTATACGGTTTATAGAGATTTCAGAAAGACGGGTGTCTGTTGAACAATTGTCAATGTGAGTGAACATAACCATAATTACATTAGCATGCAGAATTATAGGGTCAGTTTTCTTCTCATATTATTTCACAGTTGCCAATTACTTGGTTTCATCTTCTTGTCATAGAATTATTAATCACGTGTGGCAAGCATGTTACTAAACTCAGAGGTCGAAAATTTATACTAGGAGCTCATTATAAACATGATGTATATTGGGTGGGGGAGGGAGTTCCATCTTTTCTGTTTCCTTATGTCTCCTATGTAGAAAACATCCTAAATACCTGCAAACAATATTTCTCTAGCTTCCTAGGACTAATAGGGTTAATACTGTGAAAGACCATGTGAACCCATAATAGGTCTTCACAGTCATCTACAGATCAACTGCCAAGACTCTACCTCGAAGCCAATCACCCTGAGACATGAGTGATTGCCCATGATGATGATAGGATTAACAAAACCAAACATTCTCAAATATTTCCATTATAGCACACTCACTTCTGAAAAATAAGTATAGTTTTTGCACAAAAGGTCACAGGACTGCATTTTTTCTCATCAACCTCTCTAGTTTTATTGAGTTCCTATCTCTCCATCCTCATCCTTCTTCAACCGGAGTTCTCCTTAACTGATAACTGCAGCCTATAATTAACAACGACCAGGACACTCTCAAATGAGTGTTTTAAAATAGAGTAATATACATCTTCATTAAGAGGAAACCTATCAGTATTAAAGCTCATTAATGTTTGTAGTGATGTAATCTGCAACCATGATTAAAGTTGAAGGGGAAGGCACAGGAAATGCATTAATGAGAGTGAAGAGGGATATAATGCAAGTCCTTCAACCATTTCCAAATGTATCTTAAGGAAAGGAAGACCTGGAAAACCAATTTTTAAGACAGATTTCTGCATTCATCTCACTATCTTATCCTATTAAGAATTTAAAATACTATATCTATAATAAATACAATATTATGGTTTGCTATCCTTCAGCGTATTTTAAACATTAGCAAGTAAGTTATTATCTCTTTGTAAGATATACAGGATGCTGCCAAGGGTCTGGAGAACAAGCCCTATGAGGAGTGGCTAAAAAAGCTGGGCATGTTTAGCCTGCAGAAGAGAAGACTGAGAGGAGACATGATAGTCATATATAAATATGTGAGGGGAAGTCATAGGGAGGAGGAAGCAAGCTTGTTTTCTGCTGCCCTGGAGACTAGGACATGGAACAATGGCTTCAAACTACAGGAAAGGAGATTCCACCTGAACTTTAGGAAGAACTTTCTGACCGTGGAACTCTCTACCCTGAAGTGTGGTGGAGGCTCCTTCTATGGGGGCTTTTAAACAGAGGCTGGATGGCCATCTGTTAGGGGTGCTTTGAACGCTATTGTCCTGCTTCTTGGTAGGGGGTTGGACTGGATGGCCCACGAGATCTCTTCCGACTCTATGATTCTATGATATTGAACTGCAGTTTGAGCAACTAGTTTAGAGATTATAATCTCAAATACTATTGAATACTGAATGGGAACTGTTATACTGAAAACTAATACAAAATGTATGTGTAAAAATTGTACAAATCTTAAAGAAGCACGAGCAGATAAATCGAATGAGCGAATACATCAAAGCACCTGTGACCTGCTATCTTTCATAAGAAATAAACAGCCACATTATCATTTTATCTAAATAGTCTAACATTTATGAGATTAGACAGAAAATCATGAGAGCATTAATCAACCACATTCACTCAAGAACAGCTGTAGATACTGTTTCCTTTCTACCAAGAAAGCAAAACGGTCAAAGCAAAATCCAGTGGTTTAAAAACATTCCTTATCAATCAATGAACCTCTTTATTTGACATTGACTAGGCAGATTTTTTTTTGTCTCCTGCCATGTCATAGTTTGTAATATTACAGTCAGCTCTCCATTTTCATGAGGGTTAAATGTGTGGAAGTTAAAATTGGGTTGACTATATATTCAAAACTAACAAGAATAAATATTAACAGCACTAATAAATAATATCTCAAATATTTTCATGGATGAAAGATTCATAGACCATTATTGGAAAATTATAAGAAGAATCTATTTTTAAATAGAATCTATTTAAAGAAACCAATCTTAAAAGTAGCTATTGAATGAGTAGCAGATCCAGAGAAAGACAACACAACAAAACCTAAGGCTTCTGAAAAGACCAAACAGAATTATTTTGGCGTACATTTTTGTGATCTATACAAAAGATCAAAGAACTTTTCGGTAAACTAATTTAAACAAGAACAGCTGCCACTGCTTTGAAATGTTCTTATGCTTCATCTTTCAAAGCCGAAACAAAACATGTACTACTGAACTAGGGATATGTTTTGCTTTTGGCAACTCCAACTGCTCCATAAACAACTGTTCTGGAGCTTAAACTACTTTTCAGAAGCCTACTGGTATGCTGGTAAATTATTAATATGAATAAGATTCAGAATGATGAAGAAGATTCAGATTTCTCCAGAAAATATGTATATCATGATACAATTTCATTTCTGCATTCTTGAACACGATTATAGCTACAGAGAGGGTTATTATATTTTTCTATTCGTTAAGCATTTCCACTTGATGAGCATACCACCAACATATTCTGGAAATGCTTTTTGTGTTCTTGTTTCCATCCCTATAATCAATTATTCATTTTAAAATATGTAAACTAACTGCACTTTTCACAATGTATTCTGTCACCTCTTCTTCTGAAAGGAAATTGGTGTTTAACCTGAGCAATATGGAGCTGATGAGGCAAAAGGGGAAATGCTACCCAAAATAGGTAAAGTAGAAGTCATGGAATACTTGGCAACCTGAAATGAATTCAAGTCTCCAGGGCTAGATGAAATACATCTAAGAGTATTAAAGGAACTAGCAGAAGAAATTTCAGACCCACTGACGATAATCTTTGAGAATTCTTGGAGAATAGGAGAAATCCCCTTCTTGAAGTTAAGGAGGGCAAATGTTGTCCTTAACTTCAAGAAGGGGAAAAAAGAAGACCCAAAACAATTGCCATCCTGACATCTATACCAGGAAATATTCTGGATCAGATCATTAAGAAGGCAGTCTGTAAACACTTAGAAAGGAACGTTGTGATCACTAAATGTTAACATGGATTTCTCAAAAACAACTCATGCCAGACTAATCTTATCTCTTTTTTGATAGTGTTACAAGCTTGGTAGATGCAGGGAATGCTGTGGATGTAGCATATCTTGGTTTTAGTAAGACCTTTGACAAGGTCCCCATGATTTTCTTGCAAACAAACTAGTAAAATATAGGCTCGACAATAATAGTTAGGTTGATTTGCAATTGGTTAAGCGACCAAACCCAAAGGGTGCTCACCAATGGTTCTTCTTCATCCTGGAAAGAAGTGACTAGTGGGGGTCTGGAGGGTTTGATCCTGGACCCAGTACTGTTCAACATCTTTATTTATTACTTCAATGAAGTTTTAGCGGGAGTATCAAGTTTGCCGAGGGCATCAAAGTGAGAGGGATAGCTCCAGAAGACAGGATAAAAATTCTAAACGACTGTAACAGGTTAGAAAGCTGGGCCAAAACTGACAAAATGAATTTCAACAAGGAGAAATGTAGGATACTACACTTAGGCAGGGAAAATGAAATAAACAAATGCAAATGATCTTGAATCTTTATCCACCTACAAAACTAGAAATTTTAGGCAGTCTTACCAGAATCTTGTGAATTCAACACTTCTAAGGCATGCATCATGGCACTTGCAAAAACATTGGCATCTTCTTTACTGCCAAAGTTGAGGCCATACACTTGTCTAGCATCCCGCCACTGATGAAAAGTCTGTGTTGCTTGGTTGTATTTCAGTCCTTTTGGAATGGCACAATTTATCACAACCTAAACAAATAAGGTAAAATGAAAATTGGACCTGTTAATTTGCAGGTGCGTGGGCATTTTCTCTTTTCAAAATAGATTCAATAGATTTAGATGCTGTTCAGAGGACACAACACACTGGAATACATCAGAATGGATGTTTACTTTTCCTGATTTTTTTGTAATGATATTGTATAAATCTATTAGCTTCAAGGCAGCATGGATTTCAGCAACAGGGTTAAGGAAACACAGACCCTTTCCTTTTTTTTCCCTTCAAGGGAGTCTGGGTTTCAGCAACGAAGCAGGCCTGGTTTGCATAACACATGTCATCTATATGGTTCTGGCTCAGCTTACTTGTCCGAACGCATCTCCCCTTACGTCCCGCCTCACAGTTTAAGATCACCCAGAAAGGCCCTGCTCTTGCTCCTGCCAGTGTCACAAACACGTCTGGCGGGGACAAGAGACAGGGGCTTCTCGCCCGTGGCCCCCCGCCTGTGGAACTTGCTTCCCACTGAGGTAAGATTGGCTCCACCCCTCCTGTCATTTAGGAAGAAATTGAAGTTCTGGGACCAGGCTTTTGGACAACAGACATAGATAGCACCTTGGACATGGAATTGGATATGGAATTTACTAGAATGGTGATACGACTTACTGTTTTAATGAATGTTTTACTTATTGTTTTCACTGTTATTATATTGCTCTGTTATATGTAGTGGCTCCGAATTGCTGCCAAATGTCCTAGCTGAGTGACTTTGGGAAATTGTGAAGGTCTCTGAGTTGTAGAAACTGTTAAGCACTTTAGTCCAGCACTTTAGCTCATATGGTCCTATCAGCACTGGAGCTATAGATACTATCTAGCACTTTAGCCCTGCACTTTAGATTGCCTGGTTCTGTCAGAAACTAGCGACTGGTCCCAACCACCATTATTGCTGCTGGTAGCACTACTGCACTTTGACAAACACTGTGACTTCATCTAACCCCCTGGCTCACACTGTGAATTGCTGTTGTTTCATTTGTTTTCATATGTTACTCTTGCTATTACTGATATTCATCAGCTTCCCTCCCCCTCCAGTAATGCACAAACGCACTTTATGATACATAGCACACTGGAGGGTTTAGGAAGGATTGAAGGGGGGGACCCTCAGGGTCCAGATATTTACAACCACAACAATGTTTGTTATGATACATTGACAACTGAGATAGTAATTGAAGATCATGGAGGGATCTCCTCCGGGGCGGGTGAGTCCGCGGGTGGAGGGGCTGCGATAGAGGTGGTGACAGGTAGAGGGAGATACGGGAAAGGGAGAACAAATTACTTTTTTCAGCCCAAAATTTATAATAATAATTCGGCAAGCTCAAAACGTGACAAAAATGTGAGACAAAAGCAAATCTGGCCCAAAATTTACAATAGAACATTGGCAATTCCAAAAATCCATACCACAACTCAACAAACAATTCGGCCTGAAAATAACAAGAATATATTGGGAACTCCAAAAAACCCTCCCGACAAGATACAGCTGAGATGCCAGGATGGTGGCCCCTCTGGGTTAAGGGTGGTGCTGTTCAATGCCAGATCGGTAAATGGAAAGACCTCTATCATTCGAGACCTAATCCAGGAAGAACAAGCTGACCTGGCATGTATAACGGAGACCTGGTTGGACGAAGGGGGAGGGGTGAATCTCTCCCAACTCTGCCCGCCAGGTTACTCTGTGCAGCACCAACCAAGACCCGGAGGGCGGGGAGGAGGAGTTGCAGTAGTCTATAAGGAGTTTATCCCCCTGATCAGGTGCCCCATCCCACAATCATCATCATTTGAATGTGCCGGCTTCAGGTTAGGTGACCGGGACAGGATAGGGATTCTGTTAGTGTACCGACCACCCCGCGGCACGACAGTTTCTCTACCTGAGTTAGCAGGTGTGGTCTCGGATATGGCGCTGGGCTCCCAGCGGCTTTTAGTCCTGGGGGATTTCAACGTCCATGCCGAGGCCCCACTTTCAGGTGCAGCTCAGGACTTTATGGCCGCCATGGCAACCATGGGCCTGTCCCAATTAGTATCTGGTCCCACCCATACGGCCGGACACACATTGGATTTGGTCTTTACCCAGGGATGGGGTGACAGGGTCGGGGTGGAGGAGTTGACCATCGCTCCGTTGCCATGGACCGATCACTTCCTGATTAGGTTTAGACTTACTGTACCTCCCAACCTCCGCAGGGGTGGTGGACCCATTAAAATGGTCCGCCCCAGGAGACTTATGGATCCAAACGGATTCCTGACGGCTCTTGGGGAGCTTCCCACTTCCCTGGCTGGCGATTCTGTCGATGCCTTGGTCTCTCGCTGGAACTCTGAGATGACTAGGGCAATCGATACAATCGCTCCGGAACGCCCCCTCTCGAGTAACCGGGCTAGTCATGCCCCTTGGTTCACTGAGGAGCTGGCAGCTATGAAGCGAAAGAAGAGGTGGCTAGAGCGCGTGTGGCGCCGGAATCCGACTAAATCAGCCCAAACACACCTGAATGCCTTCTTAAGGTCCTATGGTGTGGCAATAGAGGCAGCACAAAAAACATCTTTTGCGGCCAATATTGCATCGGCGAAGAACCGTCCAGCTGAGCTCTTTCGGGTTGTCAGGAGTCTGTTAAATCCGCCGGAAAGCGAGATCCCTGACAGCTCAGGAGCTCGCTGTGAAGCATTTGCTCGGTTCTTCGCTGATAAAATTGCGCTGATTCGGTCTGGATTCGACGTCACTTTAAATGCAGTCTCTGAGGATGTAACGAGAGCATCTGCTTGTCCGGTTTCATTGGATTCATTTCAATTGGTTCAGCTTGAGGATGTGGACAGGATCCTTGGAGAGGTGCGACCCACCACATGCATCCTAGACCCCTGCCCATCCTGGCTGATAAAGGAAGCCAGAGGGGGTTTGGCAGAGTGGGTGAAGGTGGTGGTTAATGCCTCCTTGCAGGAGGGCAAAATTCCAGCGAGCTTGAAACAAGCTATTATCAAACCGCTGTTGAAAAAACCATCACTGGACCCCACTCAATTAGACAACTATCGGCCAGTTTCCAATCTCCCCTACTTGGGCAAAGTCATGGAACGTGTGGTGGCGACACAGCTCCAGGGATTTCTGGTAGACACTGATTATCTAGATCCGGCACAGTCTGGCTTTAGACCGGGACATGGAACGGAAACAGCCTTGGTCGCCTTGGTAGATGATCTGCGCAGGGAGCTGGACAGGGGGAGTGTGTCCCTGTTAGTTCTGCTGGACCTCTCAGCGGCCTTCGATACCGTTGACCACGGTATCCTTCTGGGACGCCTCAGAGATATGGGACTTGGGGGTACTGCTTTGCAGTGGCTCCGGTCCTTTCTTGAGGGACGGTCCCAGAAGGTGTTACTGGGTGACACCTGTTCGGCCCCACAGCCGTTGTCATGTGGAGTCCCACAGGGTTCAATTCTGTCCCCAATGTTGTTTAACATCTACATGAAGCCGCTGGGGGAGATCATTCGGAGTTTCGGACTGCGATGTTATCTCTATGCAGATGATGTCCAGATCTGTCACTCCTTCTCACCTGTCACCAAGGAGGCTGTCCAGACCTTGAATCGGTGTTTGGCTGCTGTATCGGACTGGATGAGGGCTAACAAATTGAAATTGAATCCAGACAAGACAGAGGTCCTATTGGTCAGTCGTAAGGCCGAACAGGGAATAGGGTTACAGCCTGTGTTAGACGGGGTTACACTCCCCCTGAAGACGCAGGTTCGCAGCTTGGGAGTGATCCTGGACTCATCGCTGAGCCTGGAACCCCAGGTCTCAGCGGTGGCCGGGAGAGCTTTTGCACAATTAAAACTTGTGCACCAGTTGCGCCCGTTCCTTGGGAAGTCTGATCTGGCCACAGTGGTCCACGCTCTTGTTACATCCCGAATAGACTACTGCAACGCGCTCTACGTGGGGTTGCCCTTGAAGACGGTTCGGAAACTTCAACTGGTCCAGCGAGCGGCAGCTAGGCTGCTCACTGGGGCGACATACAGAGAGCACACCACCCCTCTGCTGTGTCAGCTCCACTGGCTGCCGGTTCAGTTCCGAGCCCAATTCAAGGTGCTGGTCTTGACCTATAAAACCCTGTACGGTTCCGGTCCAGCGTATCTGTCCGAACGTATCTCCCTCTACGTCCCACCACGGAATTTAAGATCATCTGAGGGGGCCCTGCTCTCGACTCCACCGCTTTCTCAAGCAAGGCTGGTGGGGACGAGGAGCAGGGCCTTCTCAGTGGTGGCCCCCCACCTGTGGAACTCACTCCCAGTGGATATCAGGGCATCGACATCACTCCTGTCCTTTAGGAGAAAGACAAAGACGTGGTTGTGGGACCAGGCCTTCGGGCAGTCTGCTAACTAGATAGGACAACCAGGCAATTAGGACCGGCAGGACTGATATATGTGAACTGATAAATGTGGAAGAAAACTCTGAACCATGAGATAGCGAACACTGACTGGCAAGAAGGAAGAAGTGGTTGTATCGGTTTGTATGAAATTTTACTGGTTTTATTGGTTTTAACGGTTTTAAATGCAATGTATTGTTGTTGTTGTTGTTTGCTAATTTGTTATTTTGTTTTATTGCTTATTATTGTGTATTATGTATGCTATGGGCATCGAATTGTGCCTTGGATGTGTAAGCCGCCCTGAGTCCCCTTCGGGGTGAGAAGGGCGGGGTAAAAGTAAACCAAATAAATAAATAAATAATAAATGTAATCCGTCCTGAGTCCCCCTTCGGGGGTTGAGAAGGAACGGGATAGAAATACTGGAAATAAATAAATATTTAAGCACCGTGTGATACCGAATAGGGGAGGAGGAGCTGTGACTGGCAGCCACGTGGTTCCATAACCAACAAAAAAACTTGACGCTGGGTCCTTGACGTTATGGCCATCTGACCAAGCCAAACAAGCCGGATTGGCCAAAGGGAACCAACCACTCCAAATTTCTGCACAAACTACTTTCCATTTGCCATTTTTAACCTTTTGTGGAGACCGCAAAAAACAAAGTTTTTACCATTTAATAAACATTTCCATGTTTTTATGATAGAACATTTGTAACTCAGGAACAAAAATCGTGTTACATAGTGTTATTTGTTAAAGCTCATATATGTCAGCCTTTAGGACAAAGAACATGAATTTTCAGACCATATGGGAAGGGAGTGAGGGCTGCAAAAATTACAGACTGCTGTTTACTGGAAGCTCTCTGTCATCTCTGATAGGAAGCACATTATTGGTTGCAGCAGGAATTTTGAATGTGACAGGCACTTCAATTCCCTCTCTCAGTCGATGCTTCCTGAGAGCAGATTGCTTTAATTGGTCTTCTAACATATAGGGAAGGCGGAGAGAATCAATCACACCATTTCTGAGCCAGTTTTCCAATAAGCCCCTGAGAGTGGGCATCTGAAAACAGATCATATTCCATCACTTTGTCCATATGGGAAGAAAAGTGTGTGTGGTGGCTGATCAGCCCTTCAAGCCTCTGAATATATCACCCACAGGAATTACACAGATAGACACTATGATATGCATATAACACATGGTTATAATGCAGAAATATACATAATGCAGATATATATCTGGCTGAGGCTGTACTTGCTGCTAAACCTGGGTTTTCTTAAATGAAATGTCAAGGACAATTATAATTATATGTAGCACATTTTAAACTACTTTACAACCATATCTTGATTCTTCAAGATATACAGACATTTAAGTATTTTGAAGAACAACACACTTCCTCTCTATGAAAACAATTAAGAAACCCTAAAATATGTGTAATTTTGAATAAGGAAAATATGGTAAGGGCACTTGGTTGCATCCAAAGATTTTTCTTTCTATCAGAGGAGCAGTATCTTTGAACCTAGCAACAAAAATATCATTATAACTGACTGGATTACAGAAATCACTCACCTGATGATCCTGAATCTTCCTGCCAACTACTCTAAATGTATTGTTGCCTGTATGATGGTATATGTGAACTCTGCTAAATCCAGTAGATCCACCAGCTGGTACCCACTTCTTATTGGCATCATCATACACCATTACAGCAGCTCGTGCTTGGCAGATGCTCTGCTCACTGTTTTACAAAAAGATATAAAAAAAATTAGAAAGGAAAGGGAATCTGATGTTAAACGCTGTACATGAAAAGAAACACATGAAAGCAATGTTAGGGACAAACTTAGCTGCCTAAAAATGGCAGATACTATATTCAAAGCATTCCATTGTTTATTTGAACATAGGAAAAGGAGGGCTAACCATGGTAGACTGAATTAATAATTTTGCCAATTTATTCATTTTGTAACTCATATATACATTAAGCTTAGGTCAGTTCAGATTTTGTTCAGATGCACAAAATCACCAGTGCTTGGAACAATAAACAACACCCAAGGGAGAAGAAATGTTTTTAGTGGTTGATAAAAAAAATGACAACATTGTCAACATAAAAGTTTTCCTGGAGGAGCATGTTCCACAATATGGGCATTTTGAAAGAGAAGGCCTGTTCTCTCATCTCGATTTTAAACATTTATTGCAGGGGACTCTGAGAAAAGGGGAGAAGATAACACACTCCGGATCTAGATATTTTTGTATGTGGATCGTTTTTGAGATATTAGGCCTTAGAAGCCAAGACCAATGCTATGACTAGGGCCCCTTCCACATATCCCTATATCCCAGGATATCAAGACAGAAAATCCCACAATATCTGCTTTGAACTGGGTTATTTGCGTCCATACCCAGATAACGTGGGATTTCTTGCCTTGAAATTCTGGGATATAGGGCTGTAATGAAGGACCGTTGGTAATAAATTGGCAGTATAACCATATATCATATAATCATATGTTCAGAACATGTAGTGCTAGTAAGCATTTGGTATCATATTTTGCTGCTCCAAATTAAATCTTACCGCAATAATCTAACCTAAGGATTATGACAGCAAACTACTAAAGTCATGTGATCCCCACCCAGCTACAACACCCGCTGCAGTTGTTGGAAGGCACTTCAAGCCACAAACACTTCTTCTGCCTTTAATGATGACAACAAAGCAGTACATAAAAGCTGCACAGGTGAGTCTTTAGATGTGACAGCATCTAGAACTGCATCCATATGCAACTAAATTCAAAGGAAGGAACTGCCCATAAACAATGTTTCTACTGGATTAAGTTTATGTTTCCTGGCCCTGATCGAATTAATTATGGACGCCAGGCATGTCCTTCTATGTCATCTCCTCACTCCATTTACTATCTTCCCACCCTGAAGACTCTCTGCCTGATTTTTAAATCCTTTAAAAGTGATCAATCTCTTCTACTTTCTCCTGCTGCCAAAGGAAGAACAGTGGAGGCAAGAGCTGAGGCACTTCTTCTTTCCCTCAGAAAAGGACCATAACCTGTCACCAGATTGAGGAGAAGCAGGAAAATGTGAGCCTCATCTACTCTGCTGCTTGCTGAGAGGGAAAGGGACCCTCTTGCAAACTCTGAGTGAGGCGCTGAAAAAACCCCATCTCCAGCCCAAAGAGGTTTAGCCATTTTAATTTTGGCCCCGTATTACTGCCAAGTTATGCAGACCTGGCCTACATGGATCTCCTTCAAAGTAATTGCTAAGACAGGCCTGCACAACCTGTGTCCCTCCAGGTGTTTTGGACTTCAGCTCCCAAAACTCCTGACCACTGGACAAGCTGGTCAAGGCTTCTGTTAGTTGAAGTCCCAAACACCTGGAAGGCCACAGGTTGTGCAGGTCTGTGCTTGGATCTCTACTGCAAAACAAGATTGTCATGGCTTCTTAGTTTGATTAGGTCAACTCTATTTTAAAATTCAGCAAGCTCAGCAATAATGCCCAGTGTAAAATACCCCCTTTCAAGCAAAAGAATTAGATCTGCATGGTTAAAGACACTGAAACCTGGGCTATCTGAACACATTTGATTTAGATAACAACAAACAGCTCTCCGGTCCTAAAACATGATTTAAGATATACAATTACCATGATAATTGGGGGGAAAATGAAGAGCTCCTGCTAGTTCATGAATTCAACAAATAATACTGCAGAGCTAGCTTCGTTTGTGTACATGACCATCTAAATGTAAGAGCTGTGCGTCCTTCCTTCTCTCTAAAATGTGTCAAAATACAGGAAGTTGGTTGAGCTTTAGTAGGTGTGCTATTAAAAGGAAAAGTGAAGCATGCGAGTGTATTTTTAGGCAGTTAATAGTGCAATCTTTTAAATACTAACTCAAAAATAGGTCCCAAAGAAGCAAGTAGTCAGAGGACTGATACATTTAATAAACATTAGCAATTTCTAAGTGAAATCAGAAAAATCGCAATCCTATTATTCAAATAGTTCACAATATATCTGGATTTTGTTGTTATTTTTGTAAATTTGGTATTATTTAATAAGTTATAATATTGTTTTCTACAACAGATTTAAAGCAAGATACTTTTTCCCATTAGCATTTAATGAGTTTACTCCACTAAACCACCACAGAATTTCTCCCAGACACCAAATATAAGTGCAGCAGCCTTGTTGCATTAATCACTTAGCAGCAACCATATGGCTGCTGCGCACAGTGTCAGTTTTAGCTTCCTAAGCTTGTTTCTAATGTTAAGTGTTGATTCCTCACCAAGATAGCTCATGATATGGACTAGGGGATTGTTAAGCCTCTGTAATAAAGGATTTAGGACTGATAACCACACATCAGAATTCTATTGACAGTCTTAAACCTCAAAACACGGACTGACATAACTGTTTATGCTTACTTCAACTGAGTACAGTTTGTATGAAGTAGAAGTTATTTTAGTCAAGGCTGATTTTAGAAAACACCAGCATACGTCAGTTATGTTATTTATTGCAAAGTCTGTTCAGAAAGTACATGCCATAAATGGAGACACCATCAAATCAATAACTTTGGAGTATCTGTTACCAACAGACAACACAAAGATCAACTACATCATGTAATAATATTTAATTGTTCTCCATGAGTTAAAAAACTAACCATTTCAGACATCCTATAGTGTGCCAGTGATAACGTTTTTAACAGGGGAATTCAAATGTAGGCAACGTGACTTTTCACACATATTGTTCTTATATCAAAATAAAGCATTAAGGTATGAAAAATATTATACCCGTGTGTCTCTTTTCTTTTTAGTATACACTCTGCATTATTCACTGTACAGGTGTTTCAAAATGATGGACACAGTATATTTCACAATGGCAACATGTTACAATTACACAAACAGTAACAAACGGTTCAAGTGAGTTATCAAATTATCAAGTTTTACTAACCATTTTGAGCCAGAAACAAATCTAAAAGTCAATTCTGCAAATGGAGGGTATCACATTAGGCCTTATGTTGTGGGGTCTCCATCTCACAAATGAGAGAGGCTAGGAGCTGTTTGTGTGTTTTGAGAGTGAGCGCATCCAGCAGAAACACTATGTAACACAGTGTTTCTCAACCTGGAGGTCGAGACCCCTAGGGGGATCGCGAAGGGGTGTCAGAGAGGTTGCCAAAGACAATCAGAAAACACAGTATTTTCTGTTGGTCATGTGGGTTCTCCATGGGAAGTTTGTCCCAATGCGCTCATTGGTGGGGTTCAGAATGCTGTTTGATTGTAGGTGAACTATAAATCCCAGCAACTACAACTCCCAAATGACAAAATCAATCCCTGGGTATTTGTGCCAAATTTAGTTCAGTGAATGAAAATACATCCTGCACATCAGATATGTACATTATGATTCATAACAGTAGTCAAATTATAGTTATGAAGTAGCAACAAAAATAATGTTATAGTTGGAGGTCACAACATGAGGAACTGTATTAAGGAGTTATAGTATTAGGAAGGTTCAGAAACACTGATGTGACACAATTTTTGTTCCTGGATTATAAATGTAATTTTCTAATGGGTTCCATCATCAAAAAATTAACTTTGTTTTACGGACATCTTGCAGCGCATTTTGCTATAATTTTTCAACCAATTCAACATGTGGCACAAAAATGAAATTTCTCGAGTATAACAACTACTTTCGAACTAAGTACCACACAATTAAACAGGAAACAACACTTTCAAACCAGGAAAAAAACTTTTCCAAATTTTGTTACATTGTATTATCTGACACTCTATAACACACACTTTCAAGTGATAAGGGTTTCATTCCTGGCTGCTTCATGGTTCCGGAGATATAGCGATTTTAAATCGGGTCCATCTTTTTGAAATCCCCTCCAAATGAGACCTTTTCACCTGTTAGATCCCTTTTTCAAACAACTCAACAAAAACGTCTCCTTCAGTTACGTTCACTGTAAAAAAGGAATGGAAAAGCACTATCTCTGTTGCTTACGGAAGACCATGAATTATGAGTTATTGACACACAGAAGCTGAAAGGAACTAGCATTGTGACTGCCATTCCAAATTATTTATTTCTCCAAAATGCTTTTACTGCATTTTGATTTCACTTTATAAAATTTGAATTTCTTCTTCCAAAGATTATATTTTGAAGGAACCCATCATTCTTTCATATCTTTTGTTGTGTTCATATAATGCATTCTCCAGTTCAGCATTCATCTTCCCTGCTCTTGGTTTAAATTTCCCTTTGACTTTACAATCAAAAGAACCAATTCAAAACCAAAGCACTTTGTTACTTATTTTCTTACAATAATGGAGCAATACTTCACAGAGAAACAAAGCGACCAAATAAACCAGGCATCGCCCCTCTGGGTGTTTTGGACTTCAACTCCCACAATTCCTAACTCTAACCCTAACCCTGAAATAAACCCATGATATCTTGAGGGCTTAACACCTGTATTGACTATAGTAGCCCATTTAATTGGATGCACAAAGTAAACTGAGCTCTAGTCAACAAAATCTCATGCTGTAATAAACTTCTTAATGCCATAGGACTTTTGCTGCAACAGATGGCCATGATTCCCAGTTTGAAAATATCTATACCAACAGGTGGTTACACAAAGTTTCAGAACTGCGATCAACTACAAAGGGAAAGAAGACAGCTATGTAAACAAACTATTTTAATGAATAGCCTGCTAAAGAAACATTCTATCAATTCTTCTCCTCAAAAGTTTTGTAATACTCAAGCTATAGTCATTTTAAAAAGTTCATTATACTATGTAAACTTTAAGAGAAGTTGTTTAAGTTGCTTCACAAAACTGATCTGAACTTATATTTTAGAAGCAGGATCTATATACACATACATTAACAAGCAAGGACTATGGCATGTGTTTAGATTTCTATAGGCAGCTGGACTGCGGTCAAGGATATAGCTTAATCATTTGCTGCTCACTGTCAGACATACTTAAAATTCTCAGGGCAAATGCATATAACCCCTGCCAACGGGTATTTCACAGTAATTTATAAAGCCTTTAAAAAGTTAAACTAGATTAGATTCTTGAAGCAATGCCCCAATATCTAATTAAGACAGAGCGTACTCTTAAAAGAATGTATTTTCCCCCTAAATATACATATTGTTGGAAGTTCCGGCTTTTCTATTATTCTTTTTCTTTTCCTAAACACAATCTATAAACAAAGTTGCTGCTAGTAAAATGTGTGCAAGATATAATAAAACTTTTACCAAGCTTTTGAAAAAGACAAGGAGTATTACAATGTAATATTTTTCTGCTCAAAAGAGTATTGTATGTGTTTGATAACCTTATGAACATCATAGGGTTTTCTTGAAAAAGGAATGAATACTCAGAAGAGGTTTTGGCCGTTCCCTCCTCTGAAATATAGCTTAGACCATCTGGTTTTCGTTGGCGGTCTCCCATCCAACTTATTAACAAGAGCTGACCCTGCTTAGCTTTCAAAATCAGACAGGATCAGGTGTCTTCAGGGTACTTAGGCCGTGAAAGAGTATTAATGGACAGATAATACTAGTCTGGGCACCTAAGGTCTCACGAATTGTGCAAGCAATATCACTAATTAACAAAGAATTAGCCCCAGGAATCTAATTAAATATGAAAGCATAAATATTACACAAAAAATACAATGAAGTGTACAGCCATGCGGCAAAATTCTTCATCACTGATTTCTTATTATGAGATACAAATAAGTCTCTGGTATTGCTCTATTTGAATGATTCCAATTACTTCCAGAAAATGGAAAAGCGACTTCCAGAGTCCCTTTCGGAACAACATGCTTCAACAGCAAACAAAGAGAGGAGGGGAAATACATAAGCCTGTCTTAAAAGAAAACTGCTCTATAAGCCTGGCTACCAAAATGAAAATTGCAAGAAACGAAGAAGATGGTGAAAGGGGAAAAAATCATGCCTAAATGTTTTTTGGAAGAAGATTTTACATGGTCTCGATAAGGCTTATTTTTGTTTACATGTGGAAAACTTACTAGGACTGATTGTTTCTTTGCACGAGAGTAGTTAGTTTCAGATGAAAGACTGTGGAAACATATACCATATTTTCTGGCATATAAGATGACTGGATGTATAAGACGACCCCAACTTTTCCAGTTAAAAGTTGTATAAGACTACTCCTCTTCTGGGGGTCCAACGTCCTTTCCCCAAAGCTTTCCTCGCTTCAGGATTGAGGACCGTCTTCTGCGGGAGGCTCATGGTGAGGCGGAGCAAGTACCAGGCCAGCGGCAGCAGGGACAACCCAACGGACTACCACCACCCCCGGCCGGTCTGTGTGGCAATATGGCCTGCTGTTCCTCCTCCCCACGCCCTCCCTCCATCCTCCTCAGGCCGTGTCAAGGGCAAGGGAGGCATGCAGCTGCTCTCCTGCTGGAGCAAGGTGCCTGAAGCAGCAGCTGCTGCTGCATGCTTCCAGTACCTCTTGGCTCCCCAGGCTCCTGCTAGCAGACTTCAGCCTCCCCGAGGGGCTTCTCCACTCCATGCCCGCCTCGGAAGGCTTCCTTCTCCTGCTTCTCAGGTGAGTGCTTGGGCCCAGCTGGCAGGGTCACCTGTCCTGTGCACAGGCAGGCTTCCCCCACGCAGCTGCTGCCTAGGCCAGACAAGCCGATGGGGAAGGCAGTGAGGAGGGAAGCCTGGGGACAGCACCCAGGGTTCTGCTGTTGCTGCTCCTACCGCCTGCGTGCCTCCGCCCCCTCCCCCGCCTCGTTGGAGGGGGGGGGGAGTGGACCTGTGAAACTTTTACTTTCTCCTTTAGGGTCCTTCTAGGCCCCTTCCATACAGCTTATAAACAGAACAAAAGACAATCTCCAACTTTTGAAAGCATTTTCCAGGGTTAAAATGTCATCTTATATGCGGGAAAATACGGTACTTTTTGTGGTACATTCCAAGTGGCCAGCTACTGGTCAAAGGACATTTAGTATAATGCCAAGTTTTAAAACTTTCTGTTTTTAAATACATTACAATTGTACCCTCGGTTCACTTCTGATACAATAAATAAATATGCCACAAAACTGTCAAAATTGCAAAGACATCTCCACATTAAAGAAAAGAATACATGACAAAGAGATTGCCTTTCAAAAGGAGCAAGAACTTTGTGAAATATTTTAAAAATTAAAAAGACTGCAACCAATTGTAACATTGGAAATATAGTGAGGCCATCCCATTTACAGTTTTTCACTTACAGTCAACCCTCCACATTTGTGGTTTTAACTTTTGGGGATTTGATCATTCACATATTAAAATTTTCTCTCTAGGAATCTATAGGTCCTCCAGCACAATTCTAGGATCAACCTCAAGCCGACCTTAACAACAGAGTTGTTCTGGGGGACCTAAAGATTCCTTCATAGATATTATCTCAGGTAAAGAAAACAGTGAGATTTTTAATTTAAATTTTCCCACTTTCACAGGCATTCTCTACCTCTAACCTCCACAAAAATGGATGGAGTACTATGATGACAAAAACCTGAAAACCAAACATGATAGCAGAAGAACTGAAATTCGATGCTACACAAATCATGGATGCTGCATTATCAACGGGAAAGTTGTCAAGGACCTTTTCTTGTCAAAGAACCGAATCAACAGTTTGTCAGCCAATATTATTAGAAAGAATTTGCATGTTCCCCTATTTTGGTCTGCAACAAGATAAGAGCACAGACATAACAAACAAAGCGACTTTATTGTGCTATCTCAGATAAATATTCTTAAAGACATACTGCTCATCTTCTCATTGAGATACACTATGTCTGTAGAAGTATTTAACAAATTCTATTAGTTTATAGGATCTCATGACATGGATTGGTTGAAATACATTGGGATTAGCACAGAGGAGCTTGAGCAATGTCTGCAAAGCTTACTGGACTTGTAGCACAGATTAAGAAAATCATACCACTGGTGATTTGGTATAGTTGTTGCATACACAGGGAATCTCTGGTTGTTAAGAGATACCAGAAAAACTAAAACAGATAAAAAGATTTAAGCAAACTTGTCTATTTTATAAGAGTGCTTTTTCCAGTTTCTTCCTCCTATA
This sequence comes from Anolis sagrei, assembly GCF_037176765.1. NCBI lineage: Eukaryota > Metazoa > Chordata > Lepidosauria > Squamata > Anolidae > Anolis > Anolis sagrei. Next base: position 39,414,573 of record NC_090021.1, read on the forward strand.
GAACCTAATATTTACTGGTGGTTTCCCATTTAAGTACTAACCTGGGCTGATCTTACTCAGCTTCCAAAATCAAACAGGATCTGGTCCCTTTAGATAATTTAAGCCCTCCAAGAGCATACAATCAAGTCTATAGTATACTCTTTGTGGTACTTTGGAGTGAACTTGCCTCTTTACTAGTAAGTTTTTGTTTAATCTATTTTGATTCACTTGAGTCTAAAGTGCCATCAACTCTAATGTGAACCTCAATTTTCAAAACCCTGAAACCAAAAAAGGCATTTGCTGGTGAATGTAATGCGGTGGCAAAAAGTGCACTCTTTATAATTTGGCCAAAAAAGATGTGCATTACAGTGGCTGCCTGCTTATAATTGCCTCTTCAAAAACCAAAGTGTCAGGACACACAAGCTTTCAGCAATGAAAAAAGAAAACATTAGGGTACATCTATGCTGTAAAATGAATCCACTCTTAACTGCTCTGGCTCAATATTATGGGGCCATAGGGACTGTAGTTTAGGATCACAGGGCTGTCAAAGAATATGGATGCCTAGCCAAACTACAAATTCCAGCACTGCATAGCATTGAGCCATGATAATTAAATTAGAGATGACATCCCTCAAATAGGAACTCCAGGTGCACCTGAAGTAGCTTCCCCTTTTGCTTTGGCTCAGCACTAAGATTAACACATTATCTAAATCTAGTGTGCACCTGAGATTTTGGAAGATAATTGAGCAAAAAACTGAGAGTGTTAGATTCGAGTAAATACACTATGTGCTAGTATGGATGAAACAGAAATTAAAACTCTGTTATATTCATGTTCTTGAATAAACTAATTATTGTCTATGACCTAATCTTAGCCTTTTAGGGTGTCGGGTTTTTCTTAGCAGAGAAGAATCCACTATCAACGAGTTATCTCATATGTGACCTCAGTTTGCATGAAGTATGTAATGAATTTTGTAATACTACTTTCAGGATAAACAGCTACAAACGTTTAGTTCTTGAACTAAGGATTTTCCAGACATCTTTTCACAAGCCTCTGGCATTCCCCTGAAAACTATTTCTTGAATCCAAATCAGCCACATAGATTCGTTATCTTTCTCTTCAATTTGATCTTCATTGCACCTTGCAAGTTCAACTGCTGCAGAAGATAACGCATCACTTGAACTATTCACACTCAATACCTGGACTTATTTCTCCCATGTCCCTCTGCGGTCTTTTGAAAGAAGTCTCCCTGTCCCCTTTCTTGCTCAGTCCTACTTGACTTGCTTAGAAATTATTCCATTGTTTTCATTATCTGCCTATTAGGCCTCCATGAGCTGCCTTCCTCACGGGGCAACCCACGTCATGCACCAACAGCCCTGATCCTCCAAATAAGCACATAGTTATGTCAGCCGGCATCTTTTCCAAGAAAACAGTCATCTTTTTGACATCAAGGCTTGGGTGATTATTTGAATTCCAGAATGACACACAATATGTAATCTAGCATCCTCTGGTTAGTCTTTAAAGGTTTGTGAATCAAACTATTAATAGAACACAACGTTTTATTGCTAGATCTTAGCCAGCTCTCAACATTTGAGAGCTTCGTATTACAACAGAGAAGTGTTTTTTCAAGTGCTTATCCCCAGTTGTTACTCTTCCAGCAAATCGTTCTTCATCAAGTAATGTATGGCTAATTAGTATTAACTGCAAAATAGAAACATTTTCTCTTTTTTCCTTTATGTCCAAAATTGAATATGCATAGTTTACACACACAACCTTAAGCGTTATGAATCACTTAGAGAGCTTTTGAGAAACAAGAATACGAATTTATGACAATCATTTTCAGAGTAATAGTTCATAGATGCTATTGTGATTTTCTGAAGTTGTATTTACAGAATGCCTACTGCATTTTAAGTGAACTTAAGCTTTACAAAACTGGCTGTTATTTGTCTGACAAACAACAAAGGAAAACAGCAACTGGAAAGAACTTATTTATTATACTGCAAAAACGCATATATGTTTGTAATGAGTGAAATGCTACGGAAAACTTTAGACAGCATTGTTAGGTGAAAACCAAGAGGAAAAAAAGAGAAAATTTTAAAAGTAAGAGGGAAACTGCAACACTTAACGGAGAAAGGAAAATAAGCCAAGGATAAGAATTATGTGGCCCTCCAAATGTGTTTGGGCAGCAAGTCCCAAAAGCACTAGAAAGTATGGCCCAGGAATGTAGGGAGTTGCAGTACAGCAACTTTTAGAGGGCCATATGATTCTCTAATTATTGAGACCCTAAAGCAAACCTATCATGGGGTTTTCTTGCTTTGTTCAGACAGCTTGCCATTGCATATCTCATGAGGCTGTTAGTAGGACCTGCCCAACGTCACCCATTGGGTTTCCATGGCCAACTGGGGATTCAAACTCAAAGTTGTTGTTGCTGTTGTTGTTGTTATTATTATTATATTTATTTATATCCTGCTTTTTCTTTCCATAAGGAGATTCAAAACAGCTAACATTAAAAGCATTATAATACAATGTTTTCATGGCTGGAATCACTGGGTTGTTATAGGTTTTTTGGGCTATATGAGTTTCCGACAGACCTCACAACCTCTGAGGATGCCTGCCATAGATGCAGGTGAAACATCAGGAGACAATGCTTCTAGAACATGGCCATATAACCTGAAAAGCCTACAACTCATTATAATACAATATAAAATATACAAATATTAAAACAGTATAAAACATCATTAGCATTAAAAACAATTCAGACTGATGTCCAGCACTCCACCATTATAGCACACAGGCTCTCAATCAAACCTGAAAAAGTAATTAACACACTTGAAAATCAGCACTAAATGTATTTTACTTTGCAATGTCATTTGATTTGTATTGTTTAGCATTTTGTTTACAGTTTTACTACTTTCTCAAGACTGTATCAGTGGCTTTTAACTGGCATCCACCAAACGTATCAAAAAGGCATATTTAATGACTCAGTCTGGATATTTTCTGATCTCATGGGAATTCCACTGTATTCTGGGAATAAAAAATATTCCATGTTCACAGATGTGTTTGCGAGTATCAAATTAAAAGCATTTTACATCAAGGGCCAGAAAATACATTTTAACACATGCTCTGATGAGCTGACAGACCTCCTTTTCTATAAAAATTAAAATAAATTTTAGCCAAAAAAAAAGGTCTGTATCGTAAAAATACTAGCTATTTCGATCTGAAACAAACACATAAACAAAATTTTATTTTGATCCCCACATTTAGAAAATGGGCATAAACCCTGAAATAAAACAGCTGCTTTATTTATTTGAAGAAGACTGGAACTAATGGTTTTATGAGGTAATTTTCAACCCACCCACCCCACAAAAAAAGTAAAACTGTTCCTGCTGAGTGAAATGTCTTCAGTCATGTGAATCAGTCCATAAACAGAGCATGTCATTGGTTTTCTCAGGCTAATTTAACAAACGTCCATGGGGCAGATTTTGGTTTTTAAGCATTTTATAAGCTAAGACAAGTCAATTTTTTGCAAAGCTCTGACAAAAAAGGAATGGCCCATCATTGTCCTCAGGCACATTTTTTACAATGTTCATGAACTAAACAAATCGAAGTGTGAGAAATAAGAATAAGGAATATGAATATTATCCAAAAATAAAATACAAACTAGGAATGTTATATACATGTCGACCATTTTCTTTCTTTTTAAACTGGAGAGAAAGTTATCTACATGGATGCTTTAGCAAATGTGTGACACCATCCATGCTTTGAGATCAAAAGGAGACTAGCAGATGGTTGTGTGGGAATCACACAACCATCCAGATGTTGCTGGACTGCTAACTCTTGGCACATCTGACCACTGGCTCTGCTGTCCAGGACTGAGGATGCTTGCAGTCCAACAAGATCTACAGGACTTCATTCCTATTGTTTGTTTCCTGGAGAGACTAACTGCTAAATCAGGGATCCCCAAACAAAGGCTTGCGGGCCAGACACAGCCCTCCAAGGTCATTTACCTGGCCCCCGCCCTAAACTTTAGACTCAGGGTCACCTTATATCTGAAACAATTTGAAGGCTCACAACAATAACAATCCTGATTAATTTGACTATTGCATCAGCCAAAAGCAGGCCCACACTTCTCACTGAAATATTGGCAAGTTTATGTTGGTCAAAATTGTTCTTCATTTTAAATATTGTATTCTTATTTCATACTTTTTTGCACTACAAATAAAATATTTATTTATTATTTATTTATTCAAAACATTTATATTCCGCCCTTCTCACCACAAAGGGGACTCAGGGCGGAGAACAGCCTATATATGGCAAACATTCAAAGCCGGGACAAGAATTCATTATATGCATACATAAACATTAAAAACATTTATCTCGATATTAAAATACACTGTTTAATATCTGTATCAAATCTAACTGGCATTGGTAAAGTTTCCTATCGCTGCTTTATTGCACTGATATGTGTGCATAGGAATTAGTTCATGCTTCTTGGCAGGGGGTTGGATTAGGTGGCCCATGAGGTTTCTTGCAACTCTATGATTCTATAGTCTGGCCCCCCAACAGTCTAGGGGACTGTGAACCAGCCCTTTGTTTAAAGGTTTGAGGACCCCTGTGCTAAATGCTCAAATCACATTCAAATACAACCCAGCCTACTTTCAGGAGATGGAAAAAATTAGGCAAGGGTCTGTGCAGTAAATTACGTCATTTCAGATTTTGCACAATTTTTCGGTTTTTGGGCTTTGCTTTTTTTCATAAATCAATTTGGAACTAAGAATACATTGCATTAAACAAAGTGAACATTGTGACATTAAAGAAATAAATATAGTGCTTTAAAGATTAGGTGATGAAAAATGATGCCACCAGGTCTTCAGATCACCAAGGTTTTTTCCCCCAATTTTTCATAACTGTATGACCAAAACAAATGAAGTTACACCATTTCTGCATAAAGATGAACACATTTAAAGCCAACTCTTAATGGCACCATCTGTGCCTCTTGGGGCAGTGCTTGTTTATTTAATTGCTATGGCACATACAATCTTCAACAAGTTCCAAATCAGCATGATATTGCTAGAAAGTTTCACACCGGGAAGTTATTTAAATTCACCTCAGTTTTTAGATAAGAACAATCAAGAATACTGTTTTGATTAAAAAAAAAGTCCTCAGTAGCTGTGTTCAGATGTCACAGCCAAATTAAGGTATGGCCTCTACAAATTGGCTTCCTTAACTAGTGTTTACTTTCAAGAATTAGTTTCTGATTCCTCTTTTAAATCAAATTAAGTTTAGCGATAGCCATTTGTCAAGTACAAACACTAACCCAAATAACAGATTAAAAAAATCAGGGTGGCCAGTGTTGGTCTTGCAAAAAAATATAAGATATAAGATCCCTTTATTGCAGTTATGGGCAAATCCAGGCCCAGGCTAGATGCGGCCCCTTAGGCTCTTTTCTCAGGCCCTCCGCTTTCTCATCATCCTATCCTTCCTTCCTTCTCTCTTTCCTTCTTTCCTCTCTCCTCCCTTCCCTTCCATCCTTCTTTCCTTCCTCCTTCCCTCTCTCTCTTTCTACTTCCTTCCTTTGGGTCTTTCCTCCCTCCCTCTCTCCCTTCCCACCCTCCATTCCCTTCCACCCTTCCTTCTCGTTTTCCTTCTTCTTTTCCTCCTGGGGGATGTTTAGCTGGGAGAAGAAACGGTAGAGAGAGAACATGAGAACCATGTTTGAAGATACAAAAGGGTGGCCCCCAAGTTAGAAAGTTTGCCAATGCCTGCTTTATTGGGATAGCCCCAAAGAATAGAATACATTATGCAAGCGTTCAAGGTTTCACTAGCTTCTTCAATTTTTTCTTCTATGTCAAAAGTCATACAGGAGAAAAAAGTTAATGTTAGAGACATGGCCTACATTTTTTTCTTAGATATTGTCAATTAAGGTCAGCTTTCTTATTGACTAAAGACATAGAGAAAGAAAAGCCAGGTAATAAAATGTCAATTTCATTAGCAATAAAAAAAACAACATCTTGAGACCTATATGTCCCTATTCTATGCAAAGCTAGCTACTCCTTTCTTATGCAAAGAACATTTAATTTCTCAAGAGCTCAATGTACTTTTACATCCGGGAAAGCTTTAGATAAAATATAGGTTCCAAAACTTAAAACGTCTGAAGAGTTTAAACTTTATTGGAGGTGGAAAACATAAAAGAGTCCTAGACCTTTGATTCCTCCTTGTTTAGGATCCCCCTTTTTGCAGCTAAATTTGGTAGCTTGAAATCAATTCAATACAATTCCTGCATGACAGTAACACAGAGGAAGCAGATTGCATGAGGGAAGAAGCACATGGCACACATCCCTGACAATCTGAATTGAGATAATGGTTTGGAAATACATGTTTTAAACTTCACAATATACATAATATAGATAAGTGGGATCCAATTAAATTACAGTCATGCTGACATGAAAATAACCTATTTCATCATTTTAGAAGTGGACCTTGTCCATGGCTGTTCAGATAAGTGGCTTTCAAGTTGGGTCTAAGGCAGTGTTTCTCAACCTTCCTAATGCTGCGACCCCTTAATATACTTCCTCATGTTGTGGTGACCCCCAACCATAAAAATATTTTTGTTGCTACTTCATAACTGTAATTTTGCTACTGTTATGAATTGCAATGTAAATATCTGATATGCAGGATGTATTTTCATTCACTGGACCAAATTTGGCACATATATCCAATACGCCCAAATTTAAATACTGGTGGGGTTGGGGAGGAGGGATTGATTTTGTCATTTGGGAATTGTACTTGCTGGAATTTAAAGTTCACCTACAATCAAAGGGCAAAGAACTCCACCAACGATGAAACTGAACCAAACTTGACACACAGAACTCCCATGAGCAACAGAAAAAACTGGAAGAGTTTGGTAGGCATTGACCTTGAGTTTTGGAGCTGTAGTTTACCTACATCCAGAGAGCACTGTGGACTCAATAATGATGGGTCTGGACAAAGTTGGCACGAATACTCAATATGCCCAAATGTGAACACTGGTGGAATTTGGGGAAAATAGACCTTGACATTTGGGAGTTGTAGTTTCTGGGATTTATAGTTCACCTACAATCAAAGAGCATTCTGAAGCCCACCAAAGATAGAATTGGGCCAAACTTCCTACACAGAACCGCCATGACCAACAGAAAATATTGTCTTTTCTGATGGTCTTTGGTGACCCCTCTGACACCCCCTGGCGACCTCCCCGGGGATCCCGTCCCCCTGGTTGAAAAACACTGGGTCTAAGGAATCCTGAGTTTCTTTGCAAGTTTATCAGGAAACCTCCAAACAGACCAACAGTAATAGATAAGGGGGGAGAAGGGCGGGGTAGAAATGCATGAAAAAAATAAATAAGATAAGCTTTTCCAAACAGAGCTTGGTCACCACTACTAAATATCCCCTATAAGGCTGACAAGACACAAAAGATGAATTGTATCCCCCTGCTCCCCGAATTCGAACCACTGACATTTTAGTCAGCAACTTCAGTGTTTGGTATACACTTCTGTGGAGCATGCAAGATCAAATATATTACCATTCAAAGGTTCAGAAGTTGTCCATTAGAAAGAAAAACCAGCATAATATCCTAGCATTGAAGTCAAAATATCAGACAGGTTCATGTCTGATCTTACATTTTGCCTTTAGTTTTGATATACCTCAATACACAAAATAATTAGCAGTATGGTAGAGTTGGACGAGCGACAGAACGTTGGACGAGCGAAGGTTGGATAAGTGAGACTCTACTGCATTTTAATTTTCACACAAAGGCATACAACACCCTATTCCTCACTGGGAGGCTGCAATGATGTAAGATCTACTACTAGTTTTCTTGACATCTATCTGTGCTGTGAAATATAGGAACTCTTTAGAAAACAAGCTATATGCATTATACATGGGGAAAACATAATTTATGCTAACAGAATATGATCTGTTGGAAATCTCAAGTTTTCTCCTCTTTTTTCATACTGCTGTGCTTGGAAATGTAGACACTGCATGATTATTCTCTTAAATGATAAAAGGGATAGCATTAAAAATCGGCACTATAACAAGATCACACTGTACATGCCAAAGGTCAAGCTGCTTTTCTCAAACACATAAAGTTGCCAAGATTACTTATGTTTGTTCACAGAGTCAGATGTCATATACAAGTGCTATGAAGTACAGAGCTAGCCGTTCACATTCATGGGGGTCCAAGGCACAGGAACACAACAAACATAGGGAAAAACAAATGTCAAACAGACTCCTATCAACAATCCCAGTGAATCATTCCTTTTCCTAGGAGCCCCCAGTGGCGCAGTGGGTTAAACCCCTGTGCCAACAGGACTGAAGACTGACAGGTCGCAGGTTCAAATCCAGGAAGAGCGCGGGTGAGCTCCCTCTGTCAGCTCCAGCTCCCCATGCGGGGACATGAGAGAAGCCTCCCACAAGGATGGTAAAAACATCAAAACATCCTGGCGTCCCCTGGAAAACATCCTTGCAGACGGCCACTTCTCTCACCCCAGAAGCACTTGTAGTTTCTCAAGTCACTCCTGACACACACACAAAAAATCCTCCTGCTTTGTCACAATCTCCTGTCCTTCCAGCCCATCAATCTGCTCTTCTTACCAATTTGCTTCTGTCCTTCCAAAAGAGCAAACCAGATTTTATAACCCTTCCAGCTCTCAATCACTCCACCCACTCTTCTTCCTCTTTCCAACAGTGTCTTCCAAAAAAAAAAAGAGGTCCAAATCTGTTTTGTTCTTCTGGAAGATGGCAGATTGAGAAAGGAGAAGACCGGAAGTAAAAAAGAGTGAGGTGAGGAGATAGATGAATTGGAAAGCTGATGGAAGGAGAATGGATTAAAAGGAGAGGACTGTGATAAGAGGACTGGAGCAAAGAGGTAAATCTAGCTGGCTCTATTGGAAGGCGATGAGAGGACTGGGAAGAGGAGGAGTGGGGACATGGCAGGCTCTCTACAATATCCTGCATTCTAATGTCTGCTTTGGCTAACATATTAAAACTCTTCTTACAATGTACTCTTTCAAATCACTTATGCTGTAATCTACCAATCCAATAGTACATTTTTAAAAGCTCGGCTAAGTAAAGTAAGCTATCATCAGTGGCAACCATCAGCCCCCGGTGGCGCAGTGGGTTAAAACCCTGTGCCAACAGGACTGAAGACAGACAGGTCGCAGGTTCAAATTTGGAGAGAGGCGGATGAGCTCCCTCTACCAGCTCTAGCTTCTCATGCGGGGACATGAGAGAAGCCTCCCACAAGGATGATAAAACATCAAATCATCCAGGCGTCCCCTGGACAACGTCCTTGCAGACAGCCAATTCTCTCACACCAGAAGTGACTTGCAGATTCTCAAGTCTCTCCTGACACGACAAAAAAAAAGTGGCAACATTCATAATTTTCAAGAGTTCAAGATATATTTTAGTGCCCTGCGAGCAGGTGGAAAGATCAGCCGCACCTGCCTTGTCAGCCATTTGGTACAGCTGCAAGCTAAAACACAAGCACTGCTAATTACATCTGACTAGAATTAGTTATAATATATTCAGAGTTATTCCTTAAACAAGAACTACTGTGATTCTAACATTCTTCTCAACTGAGAGATTTTATCCTAAACACATTTTACTGATGTATACATTAGAAGATTATATAAACACCTACATGCAATTACAGGATATTGTCTATTTTGATGAAATCAAAACTACACATCAAAATTATTCTAAACTATCATTTTTTTAAAAAATCAAGTATGAGTTCAAAGAGAGGGGAAAAGTTTCAAGATTGCCATGATGCTTTATGAGAGCTAATAAAATCTGAACCTTGAGGGAAAATATGAACTACACATCAAAAGAATGAAACAATTCTAAAACTATCCTGAAAGAAAGATAAAATGTAATTATACTTTACTTTTTAAAAAGCATGTCAGAACCTCAACCAGGAGGAGTTGTTAATATCTTCCCTTTATTCTACCACTGCATTTTATTATTCTTCGTTGTTATTTAGACTTTCCCAACACTCTAATCTATGGCATGCATCAAACTGTCTACTTTATTCCTAAAATATTATTAAAAGCAAAATTTAAAAATCCAGAAAACAAATGTAATTAATCTTTTGATTCTTTCACAAATTACAAACTTTTGTGTGCCTTTAGAAGCTGTATCCCAACAACCTGAAACTTACTCTGACTGAAAACAATTCTTAGATAATGTTTACCACGGGCCAAACAGCATATATTTCTGTATATCTTATTACTAAACTGGAACGTACTTAGTCCTAATCTTTTTTTATACTGGTTTTAAACCACTTCATTGGATGTGTTGCAATAGCAGATTCCCAGATTAGTTTAGTGTTTACACCTTATTTTTCTGGTTGTTTAATATTTAATGTTTATTTTACTTAGGTGAGATTTGTCTTTACTGTTCTAATGTAGCACAAATCTTATGTAAAATCATACTACATATTTCTGACATTATTGAAATCTGAAATATATACTGAAAGTCATTTTGTCCTGCATCATGAGTTCTCATGACAGCATAAAATCAGTTTAAAATAATGTACAACTATTTAAAAATTTTAATGCACTAATCCCATACAGAATCATATGTATGTATGTATGTATATGTATACACACACACTTGATTATACACAATGGATCTGTTATCTACCCAGTCTTCTATATTGTCCCAGCATATGTTTGTAATCCCATTTATTTATCTTGCATGTTAGACTTTATGCTATAGAGTCTTGACATACCCAGCAAATAAATGCTGTTCAGACTATGGAAGTAAAAAAAAACTCCTCTCCCTGCATATTGCTGACCAACTGCACACACTTCATGACCCTTCTCAACTAAACATGGATGCTGTTTCATCTAGTTGAAGTCTGTGGGCATTTCTTTTGGCCCCCTTTCTGCTGTCACTTCCTTCATCTTTGTTCTCCTTTTCAATGGTGTCAGGATTCTGCACCTTGCCTGCTTTGTCAGGAAAGTTTGCCCATTTGAAGTGCAGAGTTGCAAACAATTTCTCAAAGTATTCTTCAGAATCGATGCACGTATGGCACCTAAATATCCTCCATTATTGGCTCTCACACTATATGCATTTTGGCGAATCTTTTCTTTGAAGTCTGGTATTGTGTTTCCAAGCAGAGTTCTGTATTTTTGGAATCTCTTTTATTCACTCCCCAATTCAATCTTTTAGATCACTCTAATTTTCAAGCTATTTTCTGGACTGCCTGTTTCAGCTCTGACTTTTCCCATTATTGCTAGAATTTTATTTGTGACACCTGAATTTGCATTTGATCCAAACGTAACTGAAGATCCTTTCTTGGCCTGTTTCTGGGATTTGATTTTTGCAATGTTCTCATTCACAAAATACTTACCTTTCTTTCCTGCTTTAGATTATTCACAGGACTACAGAGCTAAAATATTTTCTACAAGTATATTTCAGTTACCATTGCAAATGCACTGGAGCTTTTGGTCCCAGATACTAGAGTGAGCTGATACACTCACTTTTAGCTGCTTATTTACTGCTTTATTTCTTTTACTAGTCTATTTCTTCTATTTGTTCCTTTAACCTGGTTCGGAGTACCATCTGTCTGTTGTATATTCATGTGAGCGTTTCTTTCCTGAGGGAATAAATCCCATTTGAGTTATCTCCTGATTCAAGCTAATCATCAGTGCTCTTTTTCAACTGGGTTTCTCATAGGTGTTCTTTTTTTTCTAGTTGTGTGTTGCCACACGTTTCCCAGTCATAAGTTGGGCAAAATCATTCCCAATCAAAGGTGGTACTGGGACATCTGAATGCATAACACTGTGACCTTATATTTGATGCTCACTCTCACCTGGTCCTGGGGAAAGTCCTTAATTGAAGCCACTTTCCTTTCAATACATTTGCTGTGCTTATAAAGGCGAGGTTTACATTATTCAGAGTCAGAATCCATTCTATCTTGTTATTATTTGGTGACACTATCTCTTTAAAGGTAGAATTCATTTCTGGAGTTGAGGACAGTAACATACAGGTTTGTGCAGTTTCTCAGGTTACAGTGTTTTGCGTTCCTGTAGGTACCCCTGTTTCCTTGGTAACCGAACCAGATTCCAACCTACCATTAGCCCTACTATGTTTACATGTTTGTGTAACAGGACGACATTTCTCTTATTTGGGACTGGGCACAACGACATACGGTATGCCCAACACTTCCATTTCCGCCAAATGCTTTTCTCTCAGTTGCCCTATCATCATTAGGACAGCAGTTTCTGTGACATCTTCTATGAGAAGATCCTGATACTGTTTTTGAAGATCTTCACCTCTTATTAATACCAGATAATAGTCCAATATTTCAGCTGCTATTGCCACTGTTTTTGTATAACACTTGAATCCTTGAACCAAGATATAGAACTGTTTCAGGCCAACTAAAATTATTATATCATCTTTAGTTTCATTCTTGGACCCATCACTCCAGTCTCCCAAGAATTTGCTCAAACAACAGCCTATCTGTCTACTTGCCTAAGGTCCCAAACTTCTCTTTTAAACCTTTTTATTTGGAATTCTGATATGAAGCCAGATCTTTGTTTATCTGTTTCCTTAAATAAACTATACTTTCACTTCTTCCAGTCTCAATTCACCATCCAGTTCCCCATCTTCCATAAATTTGAGACTTTCAAGGCCCATCTTGACCTCATCTTTCATTCCCATATAAGCACACGCTCTTTCAAAATTAGTGAAATCTCCTTTATAATGCGCATGAAACCTGTTTACAAACAGTACATGGGGACCATCTATAGCACAAACGTTAAGACTCAGATGAGGTAAATTCCCATTTCCTTTAATGTTATGTTATGCACCTCTAACTAATGAGCCCTCTTTCTTTCTTTCTTTCTTTCTCTCTCTCTCTCTTCCCTTTACTCTTAGTTCCTGCTCCCTTAACTCTTGTTTCTTCTCCAATCCCAACATTTCATTTTCATGTTCATCTCTTTCTCTTATTTCTCTGTTCCATCTCCTTCTCCTTCTTATGTTTAATTCTTTCTTAAAAGCTTCAATATTTCTACTCTGTTGGATGCTTGGGCTGTGATTATGTTTGAATTATCCATTCTTTCCTCACTTACCCCTTCCCTTCTTGCACTGGGTTTCCCCTTTTATTTGCCCTTCCATATTATTGAGCTATCATACCAGTAGTTCCTGACCTTCACTTGCAGTTCTCACCTTTTGTTCCTATCCACTGTAAAAGATTTATTTCGATTTCTATGTCAAAAAATAAAATTAACTTGGGATAAGATTGATCCAGAAATGTAAGGCATATCTATTTAGATATAAAGGTGAGGTGGTATCAACTTGCATTGTATTCAGTTTTTTTAATCTGTAAAGCACCAGGGCAGAACAATATTAACTCTTTTCAAACAGATGCAGATCTAAACATCTATTGCCCCAACTCCAACACCAAAAATGTAAATGAAACATATCGAATCCTGCATCTCACACAAAATATCTAACAGGCACAACAATGTCATTGAATGTGTAATGAATTTGAATTCCCCAGAATGTATTAATCCCATGGAAAATGTGAGGTCAATTCCAGCACTTTTTACCACAGTTGTTCTTTTTTAAAAAAATCTGGGATCAGGAAGATATTAAAACTGGGACCTCACCAATTAAAGCCCATACCCTACCATGCTTCCATACCATGCCCACCACATTGAATGCACTTCGATTCTACCTTAATTACAGCAAAATCCAACCTTCCTCCCAAACCTGGAACTATACAACCAAGAAGGGGTCATCAAGACATTTGTCCACCAATATCAACATGGTTAGTCATTTTCATACAAACCAACATTTGCATGTTATAGACAGGAAATGAAAGAAATGTGAGCTTTCCTCCACACTCTCAAAAAGGAAGGCAGAGAAGAGGTCATCCTTGAAGAAACTGGAGCATCCTAGCAATTTTGGTTCTCCAGCTGAGAGAAAAGGTTACAGAGTAAAAGGTCTCACTTTGTGAAGACTGAGAAATCAGGTATCTAATAAACACACACAAAAGAAAAGTACAATTTGACCCAGCATTTTTCCTCTGACAGGCAGTGGATATCCAGAATCTAAGAATCCTGTTATCCAAAATACTGTTTGTTGAAGACTCCTGTGGTTGATTTATGGACCCAACTTGCGGAGAAGGGATATAAATAGATGATTTAAATAATTTTTCTAATAAATGTGCTGAAACACTGTGTGCTAACTAGATGGCTGAAACAAAAAGTATGTTGGGCTTTCCAGGCCAATGGATACTCCACCTCAGACATCAGAAGAGCTGCAAGACCAAGAACAAGCCACAAGAGTCAAGATGAAGATCCACCCAGAGGAAAAGTGTTCCTGCCATACATCAAGGGAACCACTGACCGCATAGGGAAGCTGATGAGGAAACACAACATACAAACAATCTACAAACCCACCAAGAAAATCCAACAAATGCTACGTTCAGCAAAGGACAAGAGGGATCCTCTCACCTCTGCAGGAGTCTACCGGATACCATGCAGCTGTGGACAAGTCTACATAGGGACCACCAAACGCAGCGCCCAGACACGCATCAAAGAACATGAAAGGCACTGCAGACTACTTCAACCAGAGAAGTCAGCCATAGCAGAGCACCTGATGAACCAGCCTGGACACAGCATATTATTTGAGAACACAGAAATGCTGGACCACACAAACAACCACCATGTCAGACTACACAGAGAAGCCATTGAAATCCACAAGCATGTGGACAATTTCAACAGAAAGGAAGAGACCATGAAAATGAACAAAATCTGGCTACCAGTATTAAAGAACTCTAAAATTATAACAGCTAAACAACAGAGAGGAAGAAACCAGGCACAGATTAACACCTCCCAGCAACAGATTTTCCCAGGTTCAGGCAGGCCTTCAAATGCTAATGAAGGTGATTAGCTAAACTTCACACCTAACTGCAGCAGGGAAGAGCTCCTTGCCCCACCCCAGCCATTCCACAGATATATAAACCCATTGTCCTAATTCCAACAGACCTCTACCTCTGAGGATGCCTGCCATAGATGCAGGCGAAACGTCAGGAGAAATGCCTCTAGAACATGGCCATATAGCCCGAAAAAACCCACAAGAACTGAGTGATTCCGGCCATGAAAGCCTTCGACAATACATTGAACATCTCTACGGGGAGAAACTGTTCCAAGACACACGGAAATTGGAGAAACTAAGGACCAGGAAAGCACATCTACTGTGCTCCCTGACTTTCCTTCTACGCTGCAGAGACACAGATACCATCCCACAATTCCTCGCAGCCAAAAGGACTTTCAAAACACCACAGGCTCACCGGATCTATGACCGCCTGGAACGCAACCTCTTAAGAGAGAGAATCCACACCATCCGCAAAGAACTCGCAAACACAGACAAGGAACTGCTGCATCTCCATATCAATATCAGCCAGAAGATGAATTCCCAGGACTGGGACAAAATAGACAATCTCACTTACAGGAAAATGGAGAAGAACATGGTTGTCCACACCAACAGACAAAAACAAAAATTCCACAAACGACAAAAGCAACAGCCGAAACCAGAACTGGATACATCACGGACCATCATCAACCTGACAGACAGACAACTCTCCGAAGACCAAGTATCCATACTAGCGAAAGGAGGAAACTTTGCTGTAACCGCCACCAGGATCCCAGTAGAAAACATCATTGCCAATGTCGAATCAGCAATTTACCGCCTACCAGAGGAAGAAGCAGAAGAAGTACGAGCGGAAGCAGCAAGGATCCTGAAAAAGGCAAAACTCCCCTCCAGTAACATTACTAGGAAGGAAAGAGAAGCCATTCGAGACCTAAATTCAGATCCTGATATCCTCATTCTGCCAGCAGACAAGGGGAATGCCACAGTCATCATGCATACAGAGCAATACAAGGAGAAGATCAGAAAACTCCTGGACCCTACTATATACAAAAAACTCAAGCAAGACCCAACTGCCAAAATAACCAGGAAAACCAACACCCTGATTAAGAACTCCTCAATAAACTTTGACATACGACAGCAGCTATGTAAATCGGAAGCCCATCCACCCAGGCTTTATGGACTCCCAAAAATCCATAAGGACTCCACCCCACTCAGACCCATCGTGAGTGCCATTGGATCCCCCACATACGACCTAGCAAAATTTCTTGCTGCACAGTTACAAAGCCATATTGGGCTCACTACACACTACATCAAGGACTCAGCCCACTTCATAGAAAAAATCAGCAATCTCAAGCTAAATACAAACGACAAACTGATCAGCTTCGATGTGGTATCTCTATTTACCATGGTCCCGGTAGCAGACACCATGGCACTCATCAACCAGAGGTTCCCAGAAGACATCACGGCTCTGTTTCACCATTGCCTTACCACCAGTTACTTTCAGTGGGACAATGAATTCTACGAACAGAAAGATGGAGTAGCTATGGGGAGCCCTCTCAGCCCAGTCATAGCTAACTTCTACATGGAACACTTTGAAGAACAAGCCCTGGAGACAGCAACCAAAAAGCCCACGATATGGTTCAGATATGTGGATGACACCTTCACCATTTGGAGCCATGGAGATGAAGAACTCAACAGGTTCCTGGACCATCTTAACAGCATCCACCCAAACATCCAGTTCACCATGGAAAAAGAAAATGAAGGAAGACTGCCTTTTCTAGATGTCCTAGTCATCCGCAAACCAGATCAACAATTGGGTCACACCGTCTACAGAAAACCCACACACACAGATAGATATCTACATAAAAACTCCAACCATCACCCAAGTCAAAAAAGAAGCACCATCAAAGCCTTGGCAGACCGTGCAAAAAGAATCTGCGAACCCCACCTCCTCCAAGATGAACTGAACCACCTCAACTGGGCTTTCCAGGCCAATGGATACTCCACCTCAGACATCAGAAGAGCTGCAAGACCAAGAACAAGCCACAAGAGTCAAGATGAAGATCCACCCAGAGGAAAAGTGTTCCTGCCATACATCAAGGGAACCACTGACCGCATAGGGAAGCTGATGAGGAAACACAACATACAAACAATCTACAAACCCACCAAGAAAATCCAACAAATGCTACGTTCAGCAAAGGACAAGAGGGATCCTCTCACCTCTGCAGGAGTCTACCGGATACCATGCAGCTGTGGACAAGTCTACATAGGGACCACCAAACGCAGCGCCCAGACACGCATCAAAGAACATGAAAGGCACTGCAGACTACTTCAACCAGAGAAGTCAGCCATAGCAGAGCACCTGATGAACCAGCCTGGACACAGCATATTATTTGAGAACACAGAAATGCTGGACCACACAAACAACCACCATGTCAGACTACACAGAGAAGCCATTGAAATCCACAAGCATGTGGACAATTTCAACAGAAAGGAAGAGACCATGAAAATGAACAAAATCTGGCTACCAGTATTAAAGAACTCTAAAATTATAACAGCTAAACAACAGAGAGGAAGAAACCAGGCACAGATTAACACCTCCCAGCAACAGATTTTCCCAGGTTCAGGCAGGCCTTCAAATGCTAATGAAGGTGATTAGCTAAACTTCACACCTAACTGCAGCAGGGAAGAGCTCCTTGCCCCACCCCAGCCATTCCACAGATATATAAACCCATTGTCCTAATTCCAACAGACCTCTACCTCTGAGGATGCCTGCCATAGATGCAGGCGAAACGTCAGGAGAAATGCCTCTAGAACATGGCCATATAGCCCGAAAAAAACCCACAAGAACTGAGTGATTCCGGCCATGAAAGCCTTCGACAATACAAAAAAGTATGTTGATTTGCCACCAAATAAAAACTTTATCTAAAGTTTAAATCTGATCGTGCAGTTCATTTGCTTTTCTCACCAGGTAAGTTTACCTTCTTTAGAGAGATGAGAGGAGCAATTCTGATGTTGTCATTTTGAGTGAGCTGTCTATCTGAATACAAATTTATTTGAGGAGTTTACAGCTAGCCTTTCAATACAAATCCCAGCTTCATACAAGGACAACCAGGATTGTGCAGTTGAAAGCAATTGTCAGAATGAAGTATGGCACACTATAACCAAAGTGATGACAAACTTTCAGAAAAAAGAAAGGTAAAACTAGTTTCCATATAATGGAGAACAACTTTCCAATAAGTCATGGTGCTAGACCTGAAGTACGACCACCACCCATCTTTTTTGTGCATCATGCCCATTAATACCATTATTTTTAAAGTTCCAGAGCAGTACTTAGTTGTATAATTCAGTCTGTAGCATTACTTACTATGCTGCTGTAAAATATATATAATATCTCAATGTTGGCATCTTCTATACAGTTTGGTAAAGAAGACTGGGATAGAATTAGTAATTGCATTGTCTGCTGCCGCCAAAAGGAAATGTGATCATTAGTTTCCGGAAGGCAAATATAGGTTGCTAGATAGGAGACCCTATAGGTGATGAGATTGTGTGCTCATGTAAAGCAAGAGACTATGCTGACAACAGCACTGCTGGTGGGCCAGAACAATTTGTCAAAGCAACTACGGGGCTGCAGCAGTACTGAAGAGTGACACTGACGGAGAATCTCTCAGAGAGAGTGGCACCATAGCTAATGCACTGTGCAGAAGAAGACAATGGTAAACTACTCCTGAAGGCCTTTACTTTTAAAACCATACGATGAAACAGTCCAAAATCAAATAAAAGATAGTGCTGGAAGATGAAACTCCCAGGTCAAATGGTTTTCAACAAAGTACTAGGTACAGCAGAAAACAAATAGCACTGTAGCCAACGATGCAACTGGACTAGAATTAGGATGTCCAGCTGTTGACATGCTCAGAAATGAAAGTCCAAAATTACACAACACATATTATACGAATGTAGAATGAGAGAAGCATGACTATGGATAAGCTAGAATTGGCATCTATAAACACTGCAATACTTGGGAGTGAGTGAGCAGAACTGGATTGGGACATTTTCAATCAAATGGCTACACAATATTTTACCCAGGAAATGAAAATCTAAAAAGAAATGGGTTGGTATTAATAGTGAGGAGAGGTGTAGCAAAAACAGGCAACGGGTATAATGCAAATTCTGTCTGAATCATATAAATAACACTTCAGGGAAAACTCATCAATATAACCATAGTCCCAAGATTATATTCTAACCACAGTACCAAAAGAGCAAAAAATCGTATGATTTTACACTAGTTACACACAAAATCATAGACAAATGAAATGAAAATGTAGGAAAGAAAGCAGAACCAAAGGCTGTAGGAGAATTTGGCTTAGGATCAAGAAATGGAGAAGGAGCATGTCTGATTTAATATAGTGAAGCCAACAATGTGTTCATTGTAAACACATTCTTCAAACAAACGAAGAGTGGACATCATCTGTTGGCAAATATGTACAGTGTATCCACTGGGGTTTGGTTCCAGGACTCCTCCATGCCCAAAATTCATGGATACTCAATATATACAATGATGCAATGAAATTGTATCCCTTATATGAAATGACAAACAAATTAAAATACATTTTCAAGCTATTTTTGGATCAAGAGGAACTTCTTGGATTATTATCTGACTTATTCTTAGAAACACCTATTTCCAAAATTCAGAAACTTTGGGACATTCCCGCCACATGTGGAAATATGTACTCGATGCCCCACCATTTTTCCAGTATTTATTAGATGTTTGTTCATATAGATCAGTGGTTCTCAAGAATGTGGGTCCCCAGATGTTTTGGCCTTCAATTCCCAGAAATTCTAACAGCTGGTAAACTGGCTGGGATTTCTGGGAGTTGTGGGTCAAAACACTTGGGGACCCTCAGGTTGAGAACCACTGATATAGATATTTCTATTTGAGCCTGCAGAAGAGAAGACTGAGAGGATACATGAGAGGAAGTCACAGGGAGGAGGGAGCAAGCTTGTTTTCTGCTGCCCTGGGACTAGGATGTGGAACAATGGCTTAAAACTACAGAAAAGGAGATTCCACCTGAACATTAGGAAGAATTTCCTGACTGTGAGATCTGTTCAGCAGAGGAACTCTCTGCCCCAGAATGTGGTGCAGGCGCCTTCTTTGGGGGCTTTTAAACAGAGGCTGGATGACCATCTGTTGGGGGTGCTTTGAATGTGATTGTCCTGCTTCTTAGGGGGGTTGTACTGGATGGCCCACGAGGTCTCTTCCAACTCTATGATTCTATTATTTGAGTTAGATACCAACTAAACACCTTCTTTTAAAACATGTTATCTCCATATGAGAAAATACAGAGATTATGTGGATTCAATCCAGACTATACATTTTAACACTAAACCTTTAATGTTTATTTGGAATGTTTGTATTCATATTCACATTGGCTTAAAGGAAGTTGCACCTGCTCTGGAGATGAAGATAGAATTCCCTATTTTTACTCCGGAATCTCCTGACTGACTGCATTTGCCAGCAGCTCTGTAGTTTGAAGTGGAGACGAAGGATGTCCCTGAGGCATTGCCTCTGCTTATTTGAACTGGAACCGAGTCTGTGCCACTGGTATTAATGATGGCGTGACCATCTTTATATATGTTTGAGAATATGATTCAGTTTTTTAACAACCTCATTAATTTCTTGAACAGATACATTTTGAGTCAAAAGATCCTTGTGTTCCTTTGAAAATTTTATGGTGTTATGACAAGGTAGTTAATCAAAATATATTGGAATTGGTTAGGTTGCTAGATATATAGTGCTTTTAAAAAAATCTTTATATTTAAAATCTTTTTTAGTTACATTTGCCAATAATTTGGATTTTTTGTTAAATACATAAAACGTTTTTTTTTTGTAAATAAGCAATTTTTGGGGTCAAACAATGCTAATTTTAATTTTTAAAAATTTTGTTACCTTAGTTTCTGCAAAAAATCTTTGAAATTGATTGGCTTCCTTCAGGCATGACCTTCTAACAACTGCTTTTAATCGCTCATGTAAGATTTCCTTTTCCTATGTTAGGTTTTCTTTCATACATTACATAATAACACTCTTTCTTTAAAGTTATTAAGTATCACTGAGGATTTTTTGTTTTATATTAAAATAGTGTATCTAGATGCTCGTGTGACTTTAGTATGGTTGATGAGGCCTTTAACAAAAATGCAATGACCTTTTGGGACTAGTATAATAGTATCTAGTCAAAAGTGGGAGTTTTCAGGCTGTTGCTATTAATATTTTCTGTGGATTTAGATTATCCGTTAGCCTCAAAACATAATCTAAATTGGCATTTTGAACAAGCAACTGTGAGTCCCTCTTGTGGTGCATTTCCTGCAGCATTACCAAATCTGTGAATTCTTTTTCACTTCACAATTATTCTCATGCCATGAACATAAAAATAAATTACTTTCTTTTAGACATGTTTATTTCTAGTACTTTTTTAGGTTCCTGGTTTCCCAACTAAATAACCATAAACTATAACTTAAAGTACCAATAACAGCCTTCTAACTTGTTCCAGAGAGCCAAAACACATTTCTGAATCTGACCTTCACTCTCTAAAAGAAGGCAAATGCATTAGAATGAAATCTCCAAAATTATTTCATAATCTAGGGGAGTAGATAGAACATCATTATATTTTCACAGCAAACTATTTCTTAACAGAAATCAAAATTATTCACAAGGCATCATTGGGAGTTATAACTTTAAAAGGGAACTTCACTTCTATGCTGATGGCCAGTACAGAAAATAACATTATGTAACAAAATTTGAAAAAAAATCTGTTCCTGGTATTATTTCCTGTTTAATTGTGAGGTACTTACTTTGAAAGTAGTTGTTATACTCCAGAAACTTCGTTTTTGTGGCTGCCACAAACTATGCTGACTTAGTTGAAACTCTATATATCCATTGAAAAACTATAGCAAAATGTGCTGCAGGATATCCTGCGACAACAAAGTTTTTGCAGTTTAGTAAACTTTTTCCATGTTTTTATGATAAAACCAATTAAGAAATGACATTTATAACCCAGGAACAAAAATTATGTTACATAGTGTAATTGGGAGTCAGAAGATGGAGAAGCTCCATTCTATTTGCAAAAGCAAGACCGGGAGCAAATTGTGGCACAGACCATGAATATCTAGTACAGTGGTTCTCAACCTGTGGGTCCCCAGGCGTTTTGGCCTACGACTCCCAGAAATCCCAGCCAGTTTACTAGCTGTTGGGATTTCTGGGAGTTGAAGGCCAAAACATCTGGGGACCCACAGGTTGAGAACCACTGATCTAGTATCAAAGAGTAAAGCTAAAGAACAAGGCTAAATCAATCATTGTGCCAAATACAACTATATGAACATTTCTACAGAACTTTGCACTATTAACATATTTGCACTATTAAACCTAGCTGACTTCAGTCCAGGAAACTCTGGACTGAAGCCAGGGAAGTTATCAGGGAAGAATGTTTAAAAAAGACATGACCTGCAGCCAACAAGAAAAGAAAGCATGACTGGATGACAAACAAAACTCTTCAAGCAGTTAAGCATAGACAGGAAATAGAGTCAGAGCCCTGATAGCAATTTTTCAATAATTTGTTTGAAGGAACAACGAGACCTATTATAACAATCAACAGAGAAAACAATGAAAAAAGTAGATAAAAAGATCTCTTCCACAAAATCTGAGAATATTGAAAAATAGAATGGCTTTCAATTGCCAAGAGACTAGACAAAATTGAATTTTAACACCCTATTTATTTAACTTGTCTGCAGAATATATTATATGCAAAGCTGACCTAGACATTGAGGAAGGAAGTGTGAAAACTGGAGGAGGGAAATCTACAATGTTAAGATATGTAGACAACACCATAAGGTTAGCAGAAAACAGCAAAGAAAACTTGCAAGGGCAAGTTTACAGTTAAGAAAACAAAACATTAAGAAGAGAAATGACCACAAAAATGTACGTAACTTCAAAGTAGAGGATTAAGACAATGAAATAATTTAAGGTTTTCCACACTTTGACTCAGTTATTAATAAAAATGGAAACTACAGTCAAGAAATCAGAAGAAGGCTATGACTTGGAAGGGCAGCTATGAAGAAAACTAGACAAGATCATCAAGCTAAAGATGTATCATTGAATACCAGGACTATCCATATCATTATATTTCCAATTTCTATGTATGCTGTGAAAGTGGGGCAGTAAAGAAAGCTTACAGGAAGAAAATAGGCTCATTTGGAATATGGTACTCAATGAGAATTCTGCAGTTACCCTGGATTGCCAAAAAGACAAATAAATGGGATCTAGAACAAATCAAACCTGAACTCTCCCTAGAAGCCAAGATGACTCAATTCAGACTCTTGTATTTTGGACATAACATGAAAAGACACAGCTCACTAGAAAAGACAAAAGTGCAGAACATATAGCTACTGAGCTTAGAACAAAGAAGTGAAAGCGGACGTGTATAAAACGATAAAGGTTGTGCAATATGAAGATCAGAAGGAGCTGTTCTCTCTATCAATACTAGAACCCAGGATCAGCCTCTGAGGCTGAATGGTGGCAAACTCAAGAGATAAAAGAAAATAAAGGGCACAGACCATATAACCTTCTACCACAAGTAATAGTGATGGCTGCCAATCTTGCTAGACTTAAAAAAATGGTAGACTACTAGTTATTGGCTATGTATTCTGTATATATCTGTTGTTGAGACCATGCATAAGTGGTGTTGCATCCATGTCCTGTTTGTGGCATTTTCTTAATAAGTTAGTCCCTACACAAACAGAAACTGACTTGGTAACTGAACTACTGTAGCCAAATCATTAATATGATCAAACATGTTTCTTCTCATATTATCAATTTTGATGGTCTGTACTAACTAAAACCATTAACAAAAACCTAGGCAATTGTTTCACCGCCCTGAAAATGAACTAATCAAGGCTTAGAGCAAGCAACCTGTCTGTTTTTTGGCCCTTGTGTTTTTAGTGTTTCAATGTTTCTGGAAGTAGAACAGTACAAAAGATTATTTCTTAATTCAGATGGATGAATGGTATCCTTGAAATGACTGGCTTGATACTGAAGGAGCTGAGGTGGTGGCGGACAACAGGGAGCTCTGGCGTGGCCTGGTCCATGAGGTCATGAAGAGTCGGAAGCGACTGAATGAATAAACAACAACTTTCCTGCAAAACTTTTTGAAGAAAGCTTCCAATATAGTCTGTGGGCCAGCTATAAATGACAGCCCAACAGTCAACTACCATGCCAAAAATTATCTAACATTAATTAACTATTGTTTGACCTATATCATAAAGCTTCATTCCAAAGTCTGTAACTTTTGGCTTTCTCTAGTATCCAAGTCAAAAGTATCTTCAACCTATTCCTCCTTCAAGACAGGCCAAGAATACATTACTTGCACATAAGGCTGATGCAGAACAAACCAGGTTTAGCACAACTGTGTGAAGATGCCTACTGCCTCCATGGAGTAGCTAAGGGAGTTTTTTGCCTGCAACATTCTTTTCCTGCTCCAGAGCAGAAATGCGGGATGGAAGGCTTGAAAGTTATTTCTGAAATGTTTTTTTCCCCCCACTGGCAATACAGTTGCCCAAACAGACCCCTCTCAACCTTTGGTCCTCCTGGTGTTTTGGACTTCAGCTTCCACAATTCCTAACAGCTGGTAAGCTGGCTGGGATTTCTGGGAGTTGGAAGTCCAAAACAACTGGAGGACCAAAGGTTGGAGATCACTGATCTGGATTATAAATTACAAGGCAATTGCTGAATGGTTGTTTTCCATCTCTGCAGGTTCAAGCTTCAGGAGATTAGACTAAGTCATGTTCATATCTAGAGAAACCTTCAAATCCATAATGCTTAAGTAAAACGATAACTGAAAATTAAATGTACAATCAATGTGCAACTCAAACTTATCACTTTTCCATTCTCTGAAATTTCAGGTGTGTTTTATACAATGTGTTCAGTTTTTCAGAATGGAAAAAACTCAGTAATTATACTTATACTCATGTATAAGTCTTAGTCAAAAAACAGACTCAAAAAGAATGGCGAAAGGCAAGAGCTTAGTCCGTCCCAGGAGAACATAAACAGCGCCCTCTCTACTCTCCCCCTCCACCACAACACCATTTCTGGCCTTTCTGAATGCCTTGGTGTAAAATGTCTGCATCCCTAACATGACCCTGTGCTTTCCTTTGTGTGTGGAATGACTCTTGAATTATCCATAGGCCATATGAAAATCCATGGGTTTTGCTCCCAAAACTGTCCTTCATACATGAGGTAAATTTATACACAGATAGGGTTGGTTTAAGATGCAGTTTAAAATTGGTTGTTATATATGTGTGTAGAGAAGTGTGGAATTTGTTTCTTTAAAACAGAGTTGGGAATTCCTGTTGTTGTTGTTGTATTGCAATTTTCAACAATCTTAGCTGACATAGCCAATGGTGAGAGATACTGGTAGCTTCAGCTCAGCAATATCTGTAAAACTGCACCATTCCTATTCTAACTTGTAAATTGTCAGAGTCCACATAATGCAATGAAATACTGCACAAAAATGCCTTTAATTTATGGAAGTCACAGCATTCAGCAAGGGAAAGAGTAAACCACCCTGTTAGGTAAAGGACAATTTGCCTGAAAAACGAGCATCTTCAGTGTTTCCAAAGGTAAAGCTATGAAAAACTCTGTATCTGATACCTATTTTTGGATGTTCTATTATAAAGTACATTCATGTAAGTAAAAAGGAAGCAGTACATATGCTCTGCAACCAAGGCACGACGATGACTTTACTTTTTTGCAGAATCTCAGTGCTGTCTGAATTCAAAGACTAATAAAACTGTGTTAGTCACCAAATATATCAAATTACTACTACTAATATTCCAACATGTCCAAAAGTCAGCAATTGGTTTCAGTACATCTGTATTAAGATGATTAATGCTCTGAAAAGAGTCATTCATATAGAATAATTTCAGATTTGACATTTGCATGTTGCTCCACTTCTTTATTGCTTCTCTTTTATTTGGAAGTCTCGTTTAATTTGGTAATACTGAATATATCACCAACTTTAGACATAAACATTATACAAACAAATATTCCATGGGAACAGAATATAACTTATCAATGGTTGATCATCTCCATGTTCAGCCTTTTGTTTCCAAATTGATGCCTTTGATCAAAAGTAAAATTCATGATTTGCAATCAAAGATGACAAAAGCCCTTCAGGCATTTTGAACGCATGTTTTGTCAATGCAGCAGAAGGAAGAATACAGTGGTCCTGACCTCCTTTATAATCACTTCTGTTACTCACTATGTATGGAGATGAGCCTACTCTAAACCCTAGAGCTGTTGTTTGCCCTGGTGGCTATTCACACTGAAAAACCAGGGCTCCTTGGAAAGCTCAGGTTGCCCTCCACGCAGAGGGTAAGGAGGGAAGCTGAGGCTCCGTACTTCAGACTGTTACTCTCCAGGCACAGAGGATGACAGAAGTGATGACAGCAAGCAAAAGGGGAGCAGTGAGACGCTCTATGTATTGTTCTCACACTTGTCTGCTGTTTTCACATAACAGACCTATAAAAAAACCCTGAGAGACAGGAATCCTCCTGCCCTGTTTTTACATACCACATATCTGAAAGGAACAGAGGACAGAAAAGGGGATTCCATGACCTACTGCCTGGAAAACAAACCATAATTTACAAGCACAGTTTAGTAT
This sequence comes from Anolis sagrei, assembly GCF_037176765.1. Classification (NCBI taxonomy): domain Eukaryota; kingdom Metazoa; phylum Chordata; class Lepidosauria; order Squamata; family Anolidae; genus Anolis; species Anolis sagrei. Next base: position 39,441,178 of record NC_090021.1, read on the forward strand.
GACCGTATATACACAGAATGCATGTTCTCATAATGACTAATACAATTATAACCAAGATCATAACAGATGCTCTTAGTCTGTTACACATAAGCTTTCTTGTTAAATTAGTTGCATTCCAAAGCCACGCATGATTACAAACTTGCACTGCTCATTCATTCTGAACCCCAGGCCAAAAAAAATTCCCAGTTTAGTCGTAAAGTAGTAAGGGATTGTTTGGACAAGGGTAAACTCTGCGTCCATAACAATACATGAAATGATAGGCTATCGCTTTAAAATAGGGAGACATTTGCTTCCTTCCTCTCAATATAATTAACTTCATTTTCTCACACAAATAACCTTGATGCTAATCTAAATATAGGTACAAATCTCAAAGAATCTGTGACAAGCATGGGCCAACTTGGGCTCTCCATCCAAGTGTTTTGGACTTCAACTCCCACCATTCCTAATAGCCTCAGACCCCTTCCTTTTCCCCCTCAGCTTAAGCTTAAGTTGGCCCATGCCTGATCTATATCCTAATCTTCAGACATGAAGAAAAGAAGCTGCACATGTAAGTCAGCACAAAAATTGCTGACTGATAAATCAAGGACAGCCTATTTAGCATGGAAAGTTGTTATGTGCCTTCAAGTTCTGAAGTGAATCTACCATGGGTTTTTCTAAGGAAGGTATGTTCGGGGGGGGGGGGGGTGCCTTTGCCTTAGCCTGAGGTCAGGGCCAGATTAAGACATTTAGAAGCCCTAACTACTTAAAAGAACGATGTTCTCCCCATACATCTTATTCAAAGTATAAGCAATAAAATATTAAATGAAAAATTATGTTTGAAATGAAACCAAACGTAAGAGTAAGATGGAAAATAACATGGATTTTTTTTGGTATACTTTGACTTTATTTTTCCCCTGCTCTTTTGAATTGCAAAGTATTTTATTGTGGGAGCTTCTTTTTGTGGAATGTTTTTCAGCTTTGCCATCTGCAATACTGGAGCCCCTTGGTACATTGGGTTAAACCCTTGTGCCAGCAGGACTGCGGTTCGAATCCGGGGAGAGCGGGTTGAGCTCCCTGTGTCAGCTCCAGCTCCCCATGCACAGACATGAGAGAAGCCTTCCACAAGGATAATAATATAACTTTATTTTTATACCCTGCCTCCATCTCCCTGAAGGGACTCAGGGCCCTTATATGAGGACAAGCCCAAGCAAACATAGATGGTAAAACATCAAACATCTGGGCATCCCTAGATACTGACCTCTGGGATTATTTATGTTGATATTTGTCTGTTTATGGAGGCATTGGATGTTTGCTGTTGTATGTTGGAATCCGCCCTGAGCCCCCCTTAGAGAGATAGGGTAGAATATAAATAATTTTTTTTATTATTGTGATATACTATGTTTGCCAAACAGAAAGTTTGCACCCATGGGCCAACATACAGTAGGCCCCTCATATTCAATGGGGAAACGTCACAAGACACAGGGATACCTGACACCATGGATAAAAGCAAACCCTATTTTGACTATATTTGGGTTGCAAGCATACAATGAAACCACTGGAGAGGCCCACAAACATTTCTGAGTGGAGGGAATTCTCTCTCTCTCTCTCTTTTGGAGCAGAAGTAAGCTAAGCCATGGATAGCAAGTCTAAGAGGGTCAAGCTGAATGCATACATTCATAATAACTTGTCAACACCCAACACTTTAACACATGTTACTCCATCTTTTTGCCATGTGTTCAACTCATTTTAGAGCCATGACTTACAGTTAATGGGAGGTCCCTACAAAGGCAGCTTGGTATCTCTGCGTAATAAAATATGCACAAGAAGCTGTAGCTCAGGCATGGGCGAACTCGGGCCCTCCAGGTGTTTTGGACTTCAACTCCCATCATTCCTAACAGCCTCAGGCCCTTTCCTTCTCCCCCTCGGCCACAGCAGCTGAGGGGGAAAAAGAAAGGACCTGAGGCTGTTAGGAATGGTGGGAGTTGAAGTCCAAAACACCTGGAGGGCGGCCCAAGTTTGCCCATGCCTGCTGTAGTTCCTAAAAACAATTTTGAAGCATAGGGGCATACCACCACCCAAGATTAGAAAACAATTTGACAAATTTCAGAATACTCCGAAACGGCTTTGAGTCTCCTTTATGGAGAAAAAACAAGGGGCATAAATAAACATAAGAATATTTCTATGTGTTCTGGCAACAATGTAATCCCAGGTATAGACAGAGAGTGATTGGATGATACCAAAAGCATGAAACATCAGTTCAATCTGAGTTAGAAAGTACATTTTCCACTACTCTGTGTTTTCTAAGGACTTGGGAAATCTATTTGCCACTTCTCCCTGGGCAAACTTCGGTCCTCCAGGTGTTTTGGACTTCAACTCCCACAATTCCTAAAAGCCTAGGACATGGATGTTTCAACAAGCCTTCGACCAGAGTTAGATGCCTTTAATAAATATGTGAGAACCCACAGATATTACTAAGCACTGTATATGACTAAGATAGACTATTGTTGTTTTATATACGCAGCTATTGCTGTATTTTATTGATTTTAACCAAGGGGTTTTATGAACGAAGATATTTATGTTGGCTGTTACTGTTTTATATTATTGTTTCTGCATTTTTTTTAATTTTATGTGCTGCACCTTTGAGTGACTTGTAGGGCGCCATGAGTCCCTCTGGGAGATGATGGCAGGGAATAAAGTTGTATTATTAAGTCCAAAATACCTGGAGGGCTGAAGTTTCCCAATGCCTGCCCTACACACATACAAGAGATGTGTATGTAAAGAACCATACATTTATTTAAAGAGCAAATAAAGTAGCGGAGCATTTCATAGGTGTTCAAAGCTTCTAAGAACGCATAGCCTGAGACTTTAAAAAAATCACTTTAAAAAGTTTAATACAGCATGTTTAATAGAGATGTTGACAGGCTGGAATGTGTCCAGAGAAAAGAGACTAAAATGATCAAGGGTCTGGAGAACAAGCCCTATGAGGAGCGGCTTAAAGAGCTGGACATGTTTAGACTGAAGAAGAGAAGGCTGAGGAGACATGGCAGCCATGTAAAAATATGTGAGAGAAAGTCACAGCGAGGAGGGAGCAAGCTTGTTTTCTGCTGCCCTGGAGTCTAGGACACGGAACAATGGCTTCAAACTACAAGAAAGGAGATTCCATCTGAACATGAGGAAGAACTTCCTGACTGCGAGAGCCATTCAGCAGTGGAACTCTCTGTTGCAGAGTGTGGTGGAGGCTGCTTCTTTGGAAGCTTTTAAACAGAGGCTGGGTGGCCATCTTTTGGGGGTGCTTTGAATGCAATTTTCCTGCTTCTTGGCAGGGGGTTGGACTGGATGGCCCATGAGGTCTCTTCCAACTCTATGATTCTATGCACTTATTTTCTTGGTGCAGTCAGGCTGCTTGATTTTTGTCTCTCTCTCCAAAAAAAAAAACAAAACAGGAATGGCAGACCATCTCACTATGAATCTTACATGGACTTTGCAACTGCAAGTGCTGCAAAGGAAATCCAAATGAAGTGCCTGGGAGAAGGTCTAGTTTAACTCTGGCAGAAGGAATAGCTTTCCCTGGATCCTAATGCAAAACAACCTCCTGAGCCTCAATTTTAAGTGTTGCATCAAAGCAGAGGAGTAGTTGCAGAATGCAAAACAGAGGAGCCTCCTCCCTCTCCCCCCCCCCTCCTTCGCGAGTGTTTCCAGGGGAAATGAACCCTTTTCTTCTCCAGGGTTCATGCAGGGAGAAGGAGGACAGGCATGCCTCCTTCGATAGGGAGACCAAAACAAAACCTAAATACAAATATTCGAGATTCCCAAAGCATTGTGTGAGCGCTTTCTCTCTCTCTCTCTCTCTCTCTCCCCCCCCCCCCCCAATTCCTCCTATTTATCGATTACACAAAAGACAAAACCCAGCAGGGACTGCTGCATTGCAACACACGGCTTTTTCCTCGTCTCCACCTTGAATTCGGCAACTCTACGAGGTGATTCCGAGTCTGGTTTCCCAAAGCGAATCCTAAAAGGACGCTGGAAGAAGCAGCCTGGCCCTCCTCCTCCTCCTCGCCCCCCGCCCAAAGCAAAACGCATCCATGCCGAATCCCCCTCCCGTTAATAAATGAATGGCTCTCCCTCTTTCCTTCCTTCCTTCCTTCCTCCCTCCCTCCCTCCCTCCTGCGCACCAACCAGCCAACCCTCTCCTCCTTCCAGCCCTGGCTTGCAACAAAAGCCCCGCAAAAAAGCCAGAGAGATGAGCCATGATGATCCCCCACGAACACAGCAGTCGTCGCCTGCTCTGCCTCGACCGGCAAAACACACACAAGAACTTCCCCCACTTTCCATGCAAAGGAACAATGGGAAAGAGGAGGAGGAGGAGGAGGAGGAAGACCCGACAATAACAGGAATGGGGATACAACGCAATTCAGTCGATGGGGGATGAATTGAATGGCCGGACTGCGCGAAAGGGCTCCCCTTTCTGCTCCTTGCACCCCTTTGCTTCCAAACACAGCCCAGACCCCCATTAAGCCCTCCCCGAAATGGCGTTTCCCAGTCCAGAAGCCCCCACTTCCCTATTAAACCCCTCACTGAATACCTCATTGGGGGTTCCCAGTCCAGAGGCCCCATATTCCTGTTCAAGTCCCTATTGAATATCTCATTGGAGTTTCCCAGTCCATATTCTTAGTCAACCCCCAATGGAATACCTCATTGGGTTTTCCTAGTCCAGATACCCCCATATCCCTATTAAACCCCTTATTGACTACCTCATTGGAGTTTCCCAATCCAGAGGCCCCCTTATTCCTATTAACCCCTATTGTATATCTCTGGGTTTTCCCAGTGCAGAGCCCCCCATAGCCCTATTAAACCCTCTTTTGAACACCTTATTGGGTTTCCCAGTCCAAAGGCCCCATGTTGCTATTAAACCCTCTATTTAATATCTCATTGGAGTTTCCCAATCCAGAGGCCCCCTAATTCCTATTAACCCCCTATTGTATACTTCTAGGTTTCCCCAGCCCAGAGGCCCCCATGTCCCTATCAACCCCCCTATTGAATACCTCATTGGGTTTTCCCAGTCCAGAGCCCCCATATCCCTATTCAAACCCCCTATTGAACACCTTATTGGGGTTTCCCAGATCAGAGGCCCCATATTCCTATTATATCCCCTATTGAACACCTTATTGGGGTTTCCCACTAGAGGCCCCATGTTCCTATTAAACCCCCTATTGAACACCTTATTGGGGTTTCCCAGACCAGAGGCCCCCATATCCCTATCAAACCCCCTATTGAATACCTCTTTGGGTTTTCCCACTCCAGAGTCCTTATTCCTATTAACCCCCTATTGTGTATCTCTGGGTTTCCCCAGTCCAGAGGCCCCCATGTTCCTATTAAACCCCGTATTGAACACCTTATTGGGGTTTCCCAGACCAGAGGCCCCCATATTCCTATCAAACCCCCTACTGAATACTTCCTTGGGTTTCCTAGTCCAATCCTCTCCCACAAGAACCCCTTCCCTCTCCCCAGTTAGGACCAGCCCCCCATTAAACACACACGGTGCCTCCCTCCCCCCCCCTTCTCCTCCTCCATAATGGCTTCCCTCCTATTGATCAAGTCAAGGAGCCCCTTCCTCCTCCTCCTCCCCCTCCTCCTTCCTCTGTCTTACCTCATGTTGCTGCCCAAGGTCCGGGCGGGGGGCGCCTTCCCCCCAGGCCCAGCTCCTGCCTGTCTTCCTTCCTCTTCCTCTTCTCAATGGGAGCGGGAGGCCAAAGGAGGAAAAGGAGCGGAGGCAAGGGTCCCTCTCTCTCTCCTTCCTTTCTCTCTCTCTCTCTCTCTTTCTGCTCAGGCGCCAGCCAGTCCCTGCCTTGGCAACCCTCCCTCCGCCGGCCACAGCGGGGAGTCCGAAAGGAAGGAGGGAGGGAGGGAAGAAAGGAAAGAAGAGCGCGGAGGGAGGGAGGGGGAGAGAGAGGCGACCCTCGAGGCGCCGCGAGGATTACGCGGGAGAACCCCGGCTTTCGGGGAGGGGAGGGGAGAGGAAGGGGAGAGGAGAAAGAAAGGAAGGAAGGAAGGGAGCAAGGCAGGCGGCGGAGAGACCGGCTTCTCAGGGGGAGGGGAGGGGGCTGCAAGGCGAGGGAGGGGCCAGGCCTCCGGAGCAGGCGCGCCGAGGGGGCGGGGCCAGGGGCAAGCCGCGCCTATTGGACCTGCTCTGCATTCTCCGTGCATTCCATGCGGGATCTCAAAAGGGGGGGAGGGGGCGCCCAGAGGTGGGCTCGCCCAATCCGCGCGGGAGGCAAGCAGGCTCCTCCGCCCGGCGTTGCCACCGCGATGAGCACGCTCTCTCGCGCCCCCCCTGCCGGCCGCTCTCCGTATCGCTTCCCTTTTTTTTTGCGCACTACTTACCTAGCCGCGGGTCGGTCAGTAGGTACACCGTGCTGCTCACGTCCCTCCTGACTGAGCGCATCTGCACCGTGGAGTGTGCACGCAGCCTTGGCACTGCTCCATCTGCCGTGGAGTCCATCGCAGCTGCGGTGTGAGGAGGCACACCGGCACTCTTTGGAAAAGGAGGCCAAATTCTTTCAAAACTACAGCCAGTCCCCAAGTTACGAACCAGATAGGTTCTGTGGGTTGGATTTGTGTGTAAGTCGGAACAGGTACATTTTTAAGTGTAACTCCAGCCATATATGTATAATATATTTATTTTTAAAAAACACTTCTATAATCTTTCAAAATATTTTGTATTAGTCTATTGTTGTTGTTGTTCATTCGTTCAGTCGTCTCCGACTTTCCGTGACCTCATGGACCAGCCCACGCCAGAGCTCCCTGTTGGCCGTCACCACCCCCAGCTCCTTCAAGGTCAGTCCAGTCACTTCAAGGATGCCATCCATCCATCTTGGCCTTGGTACTCTTCCCGGGAGAAGACTAAAACCTTGTAAAATTACAATTGATTGATTGGTACAATTTAACCCGCTGTGCTACCTGCAGTAGCACAAGCAGGTTAAACTGCTAGCTGCAGGAAATCTAACCAGAAGGTTGAAACTTCAAAGCCACAAGTTGGGGTGAGCTCCCAACTGCCAGCCCTAGCTTCTGCCAACCTAACAATTTTAAAGCATGAAATGCAAGTAGATCAATAGTTACCACCTTGGCAGGAAGGTAAAAGGGCGCCCCATGCAGACATGCTGGCAACACAATCGGAGATGTCTATGGACAACAGGCTCCTTGGCATGGGAGAATGGAGCAAGAGCACCTCCCCATGGCTGGAGTTGAGCATCGCCTCTAGACACCGGATATGAAAAAAAGGGGAAGGCCTTTACCTTTGTCTGTGTTGTATGCTGTTGTTCACTGTGTGTAAAAGGCATTGAATGTTTGCTTCATATGTGTATTGTAATCCGCTCTGAGTCCGTCCAGGGAGATAAAGGGGAATATAAATAAAGTGTATTATTATTATTATTATTATTATTATTATTATTATTGAGGACCTCCTTGCGCCTCTAGGCATAGCAACTGCTTCCCTCCTGGGTGAATCTATGTTGTAGCATGACAATAAATAAAGAACAACATTTTGAAAAATGGGAACTCCAGACAAGAAACAATCAGGGGCAGCTAATCACCTCTCAACAAAGGATTCCCCCAGGCAGTAAGAAGCTCCAGACCTTGAAAATTGCTAGGCCATTAAATGCCAATCAAGGTGGCCAATTGCTACATTTACACCTACCTCAAACAGACAAGAGGCTTTCTCCCACCCTGGACATTTCACACACACACACACACACATTTACAATCAATGACCAGCACCAAAATATGTACAAACGTCAAAATAAGAAGGCATTAAGAAACAATGTCAAAAACAAAGTAAATAGTTTTTTTAAAAATATTGTTCTTCATTTATTGTTATGATTTTTTAATTGTAGATGAATGCAGCATGACATAACTTTAACTGCCATGGCTCCATGCTATTGAATCCTGGGAGATGTAGTTTTACAAAGTCTGTAGCATTCTCAACCATAGAGCACTGGTGTTTCACCACACTACAACTCCCAGGATTCCATAGCATTGAGCCATGGCACTTAGAGTGGTAGCCATATGCATTCATTCTGCAGTGTAGACAGACTGTATACCTTTGTATGTAGGCAAAGGTATAATTGTCAGCGCAGACTAAAACCCATACAGAAGTTCTTATTCTGAGTAAGCCCCTAGTGGCGCAGTGGGTTAAACCCCTGTGCTGGCTGGACTGAAGACCAACAGGTCGCAGGTTCGAATCCGGGGAGAGGCGGATGAGCTCCCTCTATTAGCTCCAGCTCCTCATGCGGGGACATGAGAGAAGCCTCCCACAAGGATGATAACAACATCAAATCATCAAGGCATCCCCTGGACAATGTCCTTGCAGACGGCCTATTCTCTCACACCAGGAGTCACTCCTGACACGACCAAAAAAAAAATTCTGAGTAAAACATGTGTCCAGTTTATAACTATGGAAATAGGTTGCACACACGCAGGCAGTTATTACATGCGATACAGGGTAGCTATCTGCATGCAAGGCTGAGTTTAAGAGCTGCTGGCTGTGAGGGTTACCAAGGTCACGTGCACTGCATATATTACCGCTGAAGCTTCTTGTTACTATTCAGTTCTCCCTACAGCAGAGTTGCCTTGAATTCCTTATTATTAGCTGTTCCGATTGTTTTTTCTGCTTGCCTTGCACCTTGGAATTCGATCTGCGTTAGCACTTTCTGAACGAATTCTTAGCATTCTCCCCTTGCATTTAGTTGCAGGAATATTTTCCGCACCTACGTCTATCCAGTTAACACCACATCATGGCAAATAGGATTCTTGTTTCAACTCCACTAGGCTTGGCTTAACTTCTCTATCACAGTTTGTTGAGAATGACACGATAAACTATGTGGGGAAAAATACACTTCTATCCCCGTGTTTAGAATAAACATGCCACATTTGCTCAGTAATGAAAAACATTTAACAGGAACTCTCAGGAACACCTATAGGGCTTATTATATATATATGTACCTGGGGTGCATCTTCTACACTGCATACTTAATACAGTTTGATATCACTTCAATACTACAGAATCATAGGAGTTGTAGTTTTGCAAGGTTGCAAAGAGTGCTGCACCAAACTACAGCTCTCATGATTCCATAGCATTGATCCATGGCAGTTATTGTTGGAAATAGCAACTTTCTCAAGCCTCCCCTAGTGATTTGTTATGTATATAATTCAGATTGATTACTGTCTTGTATATGTGCATATTGGTATGCACTTTGACCTTAACTCATTGTTATGGGAGGGGCGGCAGACCACGTGATCAGGTCTGGGCTTGTTCAGGGCTCAGACTCTCTTTTAGGACACTGTTCAGTTTAGACTTTAGTAGAAAAGTGTGATTCAGACTTCAGTGCAGGAAATGTATACTTAGAGACTTCAGTAGAAATAGATGTATGTTTTAGAAGTCAGCAGGAACAGAGCGCGGTATAGACTTTATAAGAATGATGCCCGGTGTTACCTACACAGAGAAACTACCATATATTGCGGCATATAAGACGACTGGGTGTATCTCGGGAAGTCTGACTTGGCCACGGTGGTACACGCTCTTGTCACATCCCGCCTGGATTACTGCAACGCTCTCTACGTGGGGCTGCCCTTGAAGACGGCCCGGAAGCTTCAGCTGGTCCAGCGTGCGGCAGCCATGTTACTAACTGGAGCGGGTAGCAGGGAGCACACAACGCCCTTGTTGTCCCAGCTCCACTGGCTGCCGATTTGCTACCGGACCCAATTCAAGGTGCTGGTCTTGGCCTACAAAGCCCTAAACAGTTCCGGCCCAAAATACCTTTCTGACCGCATCTTGGCCTACGAGCCCACGAGGACCTTGAGATCGTCTGGGGAGGCCCTTCTCTCGATCCCGCCTGCATCACAGGCACGGCTGGCGGGGACGAGGGAGAGGGCCTTCTCGGTGGTGGCCCCCCGGCTGTGGAACACTCTCCCGGCACACATTAGACAGGCGCCCTCCCTCATGTCCTTTCGAAAAAGCCTTAAGACCTGGCTGTTCGAGAGGGCATTTAATTAAGTGCTAAGCAACAACATTACGGTAATGAGAACTGGAATGGTACAAGGAAAATGAGACTGGCTATGATTCTACTAAGAGACGAAGCGGATTTTTATGTAGTTTGTATTTGTTGTATAGTCATATGTTGTTGATACTGGCCTCTGTAACTGTCTTTTTATGTGTACTGTACACCGCCATGAGTCGCCCGTAAGGGCTGAGAATGGCGGTCAATAAGTGCATCTAATAAATAAATAAATAAATAAATAAGACGACCCCCAACTTTTCCAGTTAAAATATAGAGTTTGGGATATATTCGCCATATAAGACTACCCCTCTTCCAACGCACACCAAATAAAAATGTAAAAGCATCAGATTTGATTTCAATATGGTAATTTTCCTATTACTGTACCTCCTTCTTTGCCTCTCAGATCTTGCACATGTGCACTTGCACCGGTTCACTGCAGTCTACAGGAGCGAGATCTGAGAGGCAGAGGAGGAGGTCAGACAGGTAAAATAGGTGCATTTGTCTGGGCCCAGAGCCACTCGAGGGTGGGAGAAAAAACTCTTGTCTGTTGGAGGTAGGTGTGAATGTTTCAATTGGCCACCTTGATTAGCATTTAATGACCTAGCAGTTTCAAGGTCTGGCTGCTTATTGCCTGGGGGAATCCTTTGTTGAGAGATGATTAGCAGTCCCTGATTGTTTCTTATCTGGAATTCCTCTGTTTATGAGTAACAGGGCATGTTTTTATCAAGATGTTATGGCATCAATTTTCAAAAAGTTGTGACTTCTAAGGTCATCCCTAAGGACATTAAATCTCCAAAAGGTTCTGGAGATTTCCATTTTCCAAACTGCATTAATAGTACAGTTTAGATCAGTGTTTCTCAACCTGGGGGTCGGGACCCCTAAGGGGGTCGCGAAGGGGTGTCAGAGGGGTCGCCAAAGACCATCAGAAAACACTATTTTCTGATGGTCATTGGGATTCCATGTGGGAAGTTTGAGCCAATTCTATCATTGGTGGAGTTCAGAATGTTCTTTGATTGTAATGAACTATAAATCCCAGCAACTACAACTCCCAAAAGTCAAGGTATATTTTCCCCAGGCTCCACCAGTGTTCACAAATTTGTGCATATTGAGTATATGTGCCAAGTTTAGTCCAGATCCACCATTGCGTGAGTCCACAGTGCTCTCTGGATATAGGTGAACTACAACTCCCAAACTCAAGGTCAATACCCACCAAACCCTTCCAGTGTTTTCTGTTGGTCATAGGAGTTCTGTGTGGCAAATTAGGTTCAAATCCATCGCTGGTGGAGTTCAGAATGCTCTTTGATTGTAGGTGAACTATAAATCCCAGCAACTACAACTCCCAAATTACAAAATAAATCCTCCCCCAACCCCACTAGCATTTACATGTGGGTGCACTGGGTATTTGTGCCCAGTTTGGTCCAATGAATGAAAATACATCTTGCATATCTGATATTTACATTATGATTTATAACAGTAGTAAAATGAATGTTATGAAGTAGCAACAAATACAATGTTATGTTTGGGGGTCACCACAACATGAGGGACTGTATTAAGGGGTCACGGCATTAGGAAGGTTGAGAACCACTGGTTTAGATGCATCTTTGCACACACTCACATGAAAGTATGACCTCTTGAACTTAATGGAGCCATACTTCATACTTGTCTATATTATCTTACTGCCCAAACTCATTGTCCTGTTTGAAATAGGATTCAACAAAGAGCTCCCAAGAAGGTGCACATGAGGACAGCTATATAAATGTAGGCAGAATGTGGACTGGAAAAGTGTGAATCTTGTTTGAAGATTGGCATAGAGCAGGCATGGGCAAACTTTGGCCCTCCAGATGTTTTGGATTTCAACTCCCACAATTCCTAACAGCTTCAGGCCCTTTTCTTTTCCCAAGAAGCAAGAAGCGATTGTGGCTGGGCTTCAAAGAGATTTGCTGACGACTTTTGTATTGCTACTGCACTTTATTTTTTGCTGAATTGTTTCTTCCAAGTTCATACATATAGCCATCGATAGATATGATATGAAACCATTTTAAAGGCTTCATAACAGCAAGCATGAGATCTAATGTTCCACTCAAGGGAGAACTGCTCCAAGGAAGGAAATTCTTTTCTTTGTATAGAAACACTCTTTTATGCCAAGTACTCAGTGTTCAAAGAGGTCAGGACCATTCTTGATGTAAGTCAACAAAGCTCCCTTGATTTCAAAAGCGTTCTACCAGCTTACGAAATACAAAATGTTAAGACTTCTTTTAAAAGCAAAGCTAGTGTACGGCAAGGTAATCCTAAGTGAGGTAGGTGATTTTTTCCACCCACAGCAATTCATGACATAGATCATAATATCTATATCAATCTATAATCATCCAATTAAAGTAAAGTGGAGTGGTAGATAAAATGCCAATAGTGATCCACATAAATCCAAGAACTCTTGCAGAGAAAAATGTCTCTACTATCTATATCTATTCTATATAAACACATAATAAAAGTTTTTGAAAAGTATATGGATGAAAAATGTATATGTGTGTATGTGGCAGAGGTGTCCACTTACACAAACAGTTTCTGGCCCCCACAAACAGGCTATATAGTTCCAAGTGTTGAGAAGCCGTTCAGCAGTGGAACTCTGCCCCAGCGTGTGGTGGAGACTCCTTCTTTGGAAACTTTTAAACAGAGGCTGGATGGCCATCTGTCAGGGGTGATTTGAATGCAATATTCCTGCTTCTTGGCAGGGGGTTGGACTGGATGGCCCATGAGGTCTCTTCCAACTCTTTGATTCTATGATTCTAAGCTTCCAAAGGCACTCCCTCAACTGACATTGCAGATTACAGTGAGTACCATGAACATGTAGCCCAAACGCTGCCAATATCCTCCCCAAGCACTACGGCCAACCACCCAAGGAATGCTTTCATTTCAGGACAATTTCATCCTACATTTGACATGTTTCCTCCACCACAGGCAGACATCCCAGGGTTCCTTGTATGGGATTTGCATGACCCCGCCCACTGCCTCTCCCTTAACCCTTTCCTACCCTTTCCTATGGCACACAGCAAACACAAAGAAATTGATCAACAACTGAACAGACTGGAGGGGTTTGGGGGACTGATTCAACAGGATGGAAGTTGTAGTTTATCCTGCATTTGGAGAAACTGTGACCCTCCCCCCACTGACAATTGAGCAGAGGAGCCCCATGACCAACTGAGCATATTGCAGAGGTTTGTGGAAATTCACCTTGATTTTGGGAGTCATAGTTGACCCTTATCCAGAGAGCACTGAACCCAGACGAAGTTGGATCTGGACCACACTTGGCACACACACCCAACATAGCCAGCTGAGCATACGGACCTGGTTTGGGGAGGCCTGGTTTGGGGAGGATTGACCCTTACTTAGGTGATCCCTCATTGTCTGAGTAAGATTGTCCTCCAAGTTCGGTGTCCTGGCGGTGGGTATGTAGGTGACTGGAGCCCTATTCTTGATCCGCATGTTCTCCTGCAGTGAGGGCATCGGTTTCCAGGTGGAAGGCGGTCCCAATCGGGGTTGGCTTGACGCTCCTTTCTCTTGGCATGTTTTTCTCTTTCTCCCTTCATCCCTCTTCAAATTCTACAACACTGTTGGTCACAGCTGACCTCCAGCTGGAGCGCTCAAGGGCCAGGGCTTCTCATTTCTCAGTGTCAATGCCACAGTTTTTAAGGTTGGCTTTGAGCCCATCTTTAAATCTCTTTTCCTGTTCTAGGCAAAACTACGGTGAGGTGGATCTGTAATTGGTTAAGTGGACGAACACAGAGAGTGCTCACTAATGCTTCCTCTTCATCTTGGAAAGACGTGACAAGTGGAGTGCCGCAGGGTTCCGTCCTGGGCCCGGTCCTGTTCAACATCTTTATTAATGACTTAGATGAAGGGCTAGAAGGCATGATCATCAAGTTTGCAGACGACACCAAATTGGGAGGGATAGCCAATAGTCCAGAGGACAGGAGCAGAATTCAAAACGATCTTGACAGATTAGAGAGATGGGCCAAAACTAACAAAATGAAGTTCAACAGTGACAAATGCAAGATACTCCACTTTGGCAGAAAAAATGAAATGCAAAGATACAGAATGGGGGACGCCTGGCTCGAGAGCAGTACGTGTGAAAAAGATCTTGGAGTCCTCGTGGACAACAAGTTAAACATGAGCCAACAATGTGATGTGGCGGCAAAAAAAGCCAATGGGATTTTGGCCTGCATCAATAGGAGCATAGTGTCTAGATCTAAGGAAGTAATGCTACCCCTCTATCCTGCTTTGGTTAGACCACATCTGGAATATTGTGTCCAATTCTGGGCACCACAATTCAAGAGATATTGACAAGCTGGAATGTGTCCAGAGGAGGGCAACTAAAATGATCAAGGGTCTGGAGAACAAGCCCTATGAGGAGCGGCTTAGGGAACTGGGCATGTTTAGCCTGAAGAAGAGAAGGCTGAGAGGAGATATGATAGCCATGTATAAATATGTGAGAGGAAGCCACAGGGAGGAGGGAGCAAGCTTGTTTTCTGTTTCCTTGGAGACTAGGACGCGGAACAATGGCTTCAAACTACAAGAGAGGAGATTCCATCTGAACATTAGGAAGAACTTCCTGACTGTGAGAGCCGTTCAGCAGTGGAACTCTCTGCCCCGGAGTGTGGTGGAGGCTCCTTCTTTGGAAGCTTTTAAGCAGAGGCTGGATGGCCATTTGTCAGGGGTGATTTGAATGCAATATTCCTGCTTCTTGGCAGGGGGTTGGACTGGATGGCCCATGAGGTCTCTTCCAACTCTTTGATTCTATGATTCTATGATTCTCCAACGTTCTGGAATGTTGGATGAGGATTGACTCATGATTCTGGGAATTGTAGTTCACCCACATTGTTATGCATTTTCTAATGGGAACATTCATAAACAACAAAATTAAAGACTGGTTTTTTTCTAATAAATACTTTTACTAATTAACTAATTGATTATCTAACAATTCAAAACAATGCCTTTTTCAAATAACCCGGGCACCACTGGGTGCCCAAGCTAGTAGGCTATATACATTAAAACAAAGAGGCCAAACAGATCTACCAGTAAGTTCTTCCACTGCCTAGGCAAAGTCACACAGAAGGTGCTATTCCTTGCATTCCTGCCAAACGTACCTCTGATACTTATGTGGAGCACACAAGGCACCTTCCGCAGATTAATTAAATGATGGGCAGGCTTGTACAAGAGGAAGTGATCTTTCAGGTATTCTGCCCCTAAGCCATTTAAGGCTTTAACGGTAATCTTCAGCACCTTGAATTGAGCCTGGAAACAGATCGGCAGCCAGGTGAATTGGTAGAACAGAAAAGACACATAATCCAGTAGAGTGGTCCAGATCAAAACAAGCTGCAGCAGGACCAGCAGAAGTGCCCAAATGCTTTTTAGAACTGAAAGAATTAACTAGCATGTGTTGCCGAAGACTTTCATGGCCGGAATCACTGGGTTGCTGTGAGTTTTCTGAGCTGTATGGCTATGTTCCAGAAACATTCTCTCCTGATGTTTCGCCCACATCTATGACAGGCATCCTCAGGAAATAAAGAAAATAAATAAAGAACAACACTCAGAAAATGGGAATTCAAGACAGGAAACAATCAGGGCCAGCTAACACATCCCAACAAAGGATTCCCCCAGGCAGGAACCAGCCAGGCTTTGAAGCTGCCAGGCTATTCAGTGATAATCAAGCTGGCCAACTGCAGCATTCACACTTGCCTCAAGCAGACAAGAGTTCTTTCTCCTGCCCTGGACATTCCACAGATATATAGGGCTCACTTGCCTAGTTTCCAACAGACCTCACAACCTCTGCAAATGCCTGCCATAGATGTGGGCGAAACGTCAGAACGGAATGCTTCTGGAACATGGCCATACAGCCTGGAAAACTCACAGCAACCCAATTAACTAACACTCATGTCACCATGGTGAGCCCTACCCATAGAAATGTGTATAGCACCTTAAGCCAGGATGATATTACTGTAACTGCTGCCACCATCTGTATATGCAGTTGCAAGACAAAAGTCCAGAAATATAGCTGATGGGGAGATGCTGCATCTCTGGACAAACCCCCCACAGCTGGTTTTTAAGAGCACTGAAAACCAGCCAACAGCCTTCTTCTCCAATTACCATTACTGAGCAAAAGCCCATCTGTTTAATCTTCAATTTACTGGTTCCCAAACAGTCCTTTAGTGCTTCCAGACAGTAATGCACAATTTCCAGGTAAGTTTTCACAGAAGTGATGGTTGTGATTGTTGTGTTCTTTAAAGTCATTTCTGACTTTTGCAGCCCTAAAGGGAGGTTATCATAGGTCTTTGCCTTTCTCTGATTCTGAGAGTGTGACTTGCCCAAGATTGCCTAGTGGATTTTCATGGCTGAGCAAGGATTCAAACCTTGGGCTTCAGAGTCATAGTCTAATGCTCACACCACTACACCAGTGGTTCTTAACCTGTGGGCCGCAGACCACCAGTGGGCCGCGAGGACGAAAATCTGGTCTGCGAGCTTCCTTCCTCTTTGTTTATTTAATTTTATTTCCGCTCCTTTCGCGCCGCCTGCCATTTCTTCCCTGTCACTAACCATGGCATATGCTCTATATCAGAAACTAGAGCTGATGTGGTCTGACCAATGCAATTTTCTGGATCAGCACCCCAAACTTGATACCAAAACTTGATTCGTAACCCTAATGTTGGAGAGTAGTCCCTGGTCAAAGTGGTAGATTACAATCTGTACAGAAAGTACTGGTCACTTCAAGACTATTTTAGGAATCCTGTGCAATGTTATGAAAAAGTTTCATGGGAAACATTTCTTAAGTCAAGTGGTCAAGTAGTCCCTTGTCAAATTGGTCCCAGGTAAAAAAAAAAAAAAGATTGGGAACCACTGCACTATACCATTCTGAAACCTTGTGTTTTATAAATGTTAGCACATTCTCGTTACCAGAAAAGTAAATAAACATCATTTGCTCTTCTGCTTCAGAAAATAGTTCTTTGTGAAAATAATTGTGCATTGTATTTTAATTGGTGTGTGTGTTTATTCCATGAACAATGCAGAATTATTCTATTCTAGATGTGAGATAAATAAATTCTTACTTAAGTGGACTTCATGCAAAACAACAGATTCATTGCATCATCATCACTTCATGCATCTTGCTTCTTTAGTGTACAATCCAGGCTGTACTGTATTTTTTTTCTCATTATGTTGCACAGAACTGTGATTTAACTTTGCCTGTCTTCTATAGTATATTTGTGTGTATACTTGCTTTTCTTTTTCTGTTAGATGATATACAATGAGATACCACTGGTGAGAGCCAGTGTAGTGTAATGGTATAGTTTGAGTGAAGCCCACTGGGTGAACGTAAGCAACTCACATTCTCTGTCCCTCAGAGTAAGATTGGTAAATATCCTCTGAATAAGCCTTGCCAAGAACATCTCTTGACGGAGTTATCATAGGTCAGAATTAACTTGAAGGGCACATAACAGCAGCAAGGTGTTCTGACCATATGACTCATCCCAAGAATTCGTTTCAATATTAGAAGTGAGTTCATGACATTTCACAAGAAAGCCAGCTCTCCTGGTTGCCATCCACACAGATGCATTTTTCATTTTAGCCTTTTCCCCCATTTCAGATTAGTTATTTTATAGGAAGTTATTATATATTGTATAGTAGCAGCTAAGAGATGCTTCCATATCCCCTTGATCTAGGTTCTGCTGATCTCTGTAACATGTCAACCAATATTCTGTCAACCCCTAAATAGCATAAGTTACTATATAGCAGAACTGGGAAAAAGAAAAAAAAGCCAGATCACATATTGGGACAATATTTATATGGGACTTCTTTAAAGGCTTCCTGGGATTCTGAAAAAATGAGGATGTTTTTTCCTTGTTTCAGGAAGAATAGGTATAGCACAAGACCCTGTGGGGATTGCTCAATTTGCCAAAAGCAGAAAGAGGACCATGAGGTAAGTCCCTTTAAACAAATACTTGTGGAGAATAGAAGTTTACATAGAGCTATACAAGGCCTGCTTCCATAAACTCACAACAATATTCAGAAGGAGCTGGGCCTTATTTTTGTGAAGAAAGAAAAGGACTAAATCTCATAAGTAGAAAAATTAAGAATGAGGTCTAGAAATGTAGAACACAATTTTAGTTCTATCTGAATTTTTAGTCACTTGCCACAGTCTGGTTTTATATCTAAACCACATTTCTTTGTAAATGTGTTCTGACCTACAAGAAGCACTGTTTGAATATCAAGCAAAAAACTAGTGCTAGAAACAATGTCATACAAAAGCTGACTGGCAAAATCTGGAGATCACAACCAGATACAGTGAAGACATCTGCCCTTGCACTTTGCTACTCTGCTGCTGAGTACGCATGCACAGAGTGGGACACATCTCACCATGCTAAGAAGGTGGATTTGGCTCTTAATGAGACATGCCGCATTATCACAGGATGTCTACGCCCTATACCACTGGATAAATTATACTGTTTAGCCAGTACTGCACCACCTGACATCCTCCGGGAAGTAGCAGTCAATAATGAAAGGACCAAGGCAGTGGCATCTCCGGCCCATACTCTTTTCGTATATCAGCCAGCACGTCAAGAAATCATTTTCTAATATCTACAGAGATATTCGCAGAAATACCTCAGCTAGTGAGAGTCCAAAAGTGGCAGGCAAAAACCCGAAACCTCAAGCCATGGCTGATACCGAATGAGATACTCCCTCCTGGGCACACAGAAGACTGGGTAACTTGGAAGGCACTGAACAGACTGCGCTTTGGCACCATGAGATACACAGCCAACCTTAAGAAATGGGGCCACAAAGTGAAGTCCACGACATGCGAGTGTGAGAAGAGCAAACCACAGACCACCTATTACAATACAGTCTGACCCTGTCACATACACAATAACAACACCAGAGGCACTCCAAGTGGCCAGCTACTGATCAAAGGACATTTAATATAATCCTAAGTGTTTTTTTAACTTTGTGTGTGTGTTTTTAAAAAACATTACAACTGTACTCTTGGTTTGCTTCTGATACGATAAATAAATAAATTTGGAAATTTCCATTAACTATCCTTAAACAATATTTTACAGCTGGAAGGCTTTGTAAATTAATAAGCTTAATGGATGAAAGACATAAATGACCCAGAGGATTTTAGATTAGATCCATTGTATGCACTGAACTGTTAATCATATACACCCTTCTAGGCCATATATAGTATCATGTCCCAATCTGTTAGAGAGTGAGCTCTATACAGGCGACAGGACATCAAATCAGTGTCTAAGAAGAAACAATAAATCTGTCATATACCTCTTTTTATATATAAAGAAAACTTATATTATCTTCTGTACCTTTTTGATCAGTTAACATTGAAGGAAAAGACAAGATACTAAACGAAAGCCTTATGAAAGTGATCACTCCCCAAATAATAGCTGTTCCTCATGTCATGGAGCACTAGCCTCATGCTTACAACAGTCGCAAGATCGCTGTAGGAACTTTAGTAACAGAAGGCTTGCTGCCATGGGAATAGCCTTTGAGCAAGTGGAAAGCCAGATAACCTATTTTTCAGAAGACACAAAAGAAACAAAAAGAATGTATGTAGTCTTGCCCTGGAGCATAGCCTTCAAAGAAAAAAGACAAATCAAATATTTCTTTAAACAGAAAGGCAGAATGTGCAGAAAGGAGTGCAAAAGTAATATAAAGAACTATTACATGTTCCATTTTACAGCAGATAAGGCTTATTCACTGAGATTTGGGGAATCAGGGATTTCTTTAATAGAATTGGGTGCTAATATTTGGAACCCTGTTACCTTTCAGACAGGTGCACTCATATGATGGTCTTATGGATCTGTCTCAAGCAGGTATCTCAGCTAGATGGTCGCCCTCACCATTGGGAAGCTGTGGGTCCAAGTTCAAGGAGATAATTGCATGAGGCTTGTAGCATATGTTAGAAACTCCCAAACCATAAATGGAACTGCTCACTATTGCATGTCATACTACACCCACCTCAAACCTGTGTTCACCTCATTGTCAGGCCGTCCTTTCCAATAAATTGGGAGCTCCCATTTTTCGGCAGCAAAAACACTTTCAAAAATGTGTTTAGGTGGTGTGATAAGTCAAAGACACTGCTGCAGTGCATTTAGGACATGCACACATTGTTGTGGGCATCACTTTCCTTTCCCCAAAATGCTGGTTATTCTAGAGGACCTCTAGCTGCAAAGACACAACTTTCCAAATTCACCCCATTCACATATTTTTTTAAAAAATTTAAGTCACTGAGCTGTGTATTTCCAGGCACTGATAACAGATTTCTCTTGTTAGTTAAGCATTTCCTTATTGTTTGCAAGACTTCCTATGTTCATTTTGCAAATGTTCCGGCTCATGTATGTCCCTGTAGCCCAAAATAAGGTTTGGCAATCATAAGGTGCAACTCCTCTTGCGTAATACACACAATAGGAAAATGTTTGGAACTGCAAAATTTGTGTTTATTTCTTTATTAATATTTTAGGTGTTTGTAGGAACAGTGTTTCTGTACTGTGAAAATGTGGAAGTAATTCTATGCACAAATGCAAACTTGCACAGAAATAGTGCTATCATCTCATGACATTGTGAACTCTCAGAGTTGCACAATTGTTCCAGGTGGGAAAATATAAAGAAACATGAATGAAGAGAGGCAATGCACAGGTTGAGAGGAGTTACAGCTGGGGTAATGCGGTAAGCTAAAAGCGCTTTCAGCTTATTGAAAGCACTTACAAACAAGCATTTTCAGAATAGTGCCTATCCTGGGTAGATCCAACTAGTGCCTATCCTGGGTAGACCTTGTGTGGTGAAATCCTGAGTTCTAGGAGGGAAAAAAAGTGAATTCCAATCAAAATATTGTCAGCTTCCAATAAAACAAGGTTCAAACAAAACAGGTAGTAGCTCGCTAGAGCACCAGATGCAAATAACACTTTATTAGCAAGGAAACTCAAAGTTTGCCTTGAATAGCCTCGGGGTTACTGATTCTGCCACTAGTGATTAAAGTTACTTCTCAGAATGATTAAGTTGCCAAGCTACTCTAGCATCCAAACTACCTTCACAAGGTAATAGCAAATTATGCCCCGAAGCCTGATATTTCTAACAAGTTCTATCAATCTGCTTGGTTCTTCTTGGAAATGGCTGCTAATTTGACTGAAATTTATGCCCACACATAAAATAAATAGATTTGAAATCAGTTCTTCAAAATATATCATGGTTTTCAGATGAGTATCTGTCATAGGTTCTTAAGGCAGATGGAAAAATGAGTTATGCCCTCTGACCTCTCTGTATCTCCTCCAAGTAAGTATAGTTTAAAATATTCGGTAATGGAGGGCCTTTCATTGTGATATTCTGATTATGAAACTAACATCCAAAAGAGGATGAATTGATCGCCTTTCTTATGGTTTGGAGATTGGTGCTTATGATATCTTTTTTTTATCATGCCAGACTTGTGATGTAATTCCTGTCTGCTAGCTTTCTTGGCTTGCTTTAATGTCCTCTAATTTTAATAATGTTAATTGGTACTATACCAGTTCCCCTGCGGGCCCAAAGCTGTATATTAATTATGTTTGAAATAATGATTAACATAGATGAATGACATTGAAAAGGCCCTGTTCTGTATCCCATCCACTCACACAAACATGTTGAGAGGTCTTCTGCGACTATTGTTCTCTATTACAGACATCTGACTCAGCTGAACGTAGTCCATAGCAATGTGTCCTGAACTGGCTTGACCAAAGGTGACAATACTAAAAATAACTCATGTCATGTCATTACATCACAACTCATGTGCAGTACTTTCTGTCCTTAGTCACATTCCATATTCATTCTCTTAATATATCTTGTGGACATTCTATTGTTCAGGACAGGTTGTTTATGTCAATTTATTATTAGTCTAAAGACGCATGGAGACTCATTGTATCTTTTATATTATATGTTGCCTATTTTTGGTCAAAAGATATTTAACCACCTGTGCTCCGTCTATTTTTATCGGTTTTATACTAATTTATGCAATGCTTTTGATATGAAATAATAATAAATCTAAAAGAGGAATTGTCCACAAAAGACACCAGATCCTGTTTGATCTAGGAAGTAAAGCAGGGTCACCCCTAGTTAGTACTTGTGTAGGAGACTACCAAATAATACTAGGTACTATATTTCAAAGGAAAGAACTGCAAAATGATCTCTGAAAATTCCTTGTCCAAGAAAACCTTCTGAAATGTATAGGGTCACCACAAGTCAGCAGGTCACACAGATAAGAAACATGTCCTAAATTATTCATTGTGGAGATAGTTATTTTGTGGGAAAGGCATCTAGACTCAGCACCCACAAATCACTTACTTCAGATCATTCTGGTGCCTTCAAAGAATGTTTGAGGAAGAAGTATTTGGCAGCTTTAGACTTTACTCTTATTAGCAAGTCTCAACTAGGGAAGACAAATTGAGACTATTGTTGACTGTAGTTAAATCCCACCTACTCATGGATCCTACTCTAGTTTGAGACTTACAATAAGATTCAAACTTACTTTAGTTTTTTTAGTATATTGTATTTCAGTTCTGTATATCTTCTGTTCTTCTTCATTTAGCATATTTCTTTTAAAAAAAACATTAATGTCAGCCAGACAGCTTTCTGAGGACAGATGAAACCTCTCTCAGCTACTGGGCTTATATTTAAAGATGTAATTTGTATAATGTGGTGTGGTGGGTAATTAAAATGACTGAAATGCAAATAGAATCTCAGTATTCTGCTCTCTGGCTGAAGAAAAAGTTGAAAAATGTTGTGTTATTAGGAGACCATGACTAGATTAAATATGAAGTAGATATACAAGTATTAATAGGCCTTGAGATTACTGGAGGCAAGAAGCATCTGTTTATCACCCTCATAATTATTTATAACTGAGGAGTCGACAAAAGCCCGCTGCACACATCAAATATGGACTGAAGCTAAGAATCCCTCATGCTGGATTCACCGGTGAAGCATCTACTCTTGTAAACATCTATGCTGGTATTCCCTTCTAGGACAAAAAGAATGGTAGTAATTTCTCTCATCGGCATGGATAAAACATTGTGTCATGATGACAAACCACATCAGAGTCCCATTCAGCATCCCTACAGGCAAATAGGCACAACCATTTCAATGTGTTGTTTGCTAGATTACTATATTCATGTTGCTAACCATATAACAGGGCTCCAATATCCAAGGAAGCACTCTAATCAATCAAGGGATTTCTTTGAGTATAGAAACTCATTTGTGCATGTGATAGACTAATTTCACAACCACCACCAGCCTTTTGTCAGAAAAATGGGCAAATGATGCATGGTCTGCTGGTCAGTGAAAGTAGCTATGAAGCTTTGAGATGCACTCCCTTCAATCACTGAACACACTGAGGCATTCATGTGAACTTTGTTTCGAGTCATTTGTCCACTGAGTGTGATAACTGCACAAGAACATAAGCACAAGGTGTTTTGCTAGGATGGACCAGGGGTCTATCTAGCACAGCATCTCATCTCCTATAGTTATTGAGAACACATCAATACCCACAAGAAGCTTATGTTCTCTAAGAATTGATATTCAAAAACATGTGGTTTCTGATACTTGAACACTAGAACCTATTGGATCATGCAAGAAACCAGTCAATGTTTGTGTGTCAACTGTAAAATGAGATGCATGAAGCTGATTGGTTGGGCTATGCCCGTGGATCAAGCTAAGCCTGGGACTTTTGAATACTGTTACATTTTTCAGGCTTGAACCATGCAGGTGCTTGCAGAGAGAAGCAGAGAGAGATTGAGTTTGGGGTGTGCTCTTGCTTCACGAGCTGCTGAAGGAGTTTATCCAGTCCATGATATCCGTAGAATTCTTCTCCAGTACCATATTTCAAATGAGTTTACTGTCTTCCCATCAGTTTTCTTCACTGTCCAGCTTCCACAACCATACATACAAATTAGAATTACTATATAATGTCATTGGCAATGCTAACTTTAGCATTCAATGATATATCTTGACACTTCCAAGATATATAACTGAATCTTGTCTAGTACCTTCATAGTTGCTCTTCCAAATCTTCACTTTGTTCTGCTGTCTCCTTTCTGATTAATAAGTACCAGTATGGTAAACAGTAAAAAATGAACACCACCAATATAAGATATGGAGATGACATTATCTGACTGTCTCTGAGAGATTCTGCATTAGTGTTGCATCTCACTCCTGTTGGTGTCCAGTAACTGTTTGACTCATGTGGATCTTCAGCAAAAGCCTGTTTGACATGGTAGACTCTGCAGCGGTGCTTCCCAGCCTTTTCTTGACCATGGACAACTTTGACCAGGGACCATTCTCCAACATTAGTACCAAAAGGGTTACAGATCAGTTTTTGGTTATTTGGAAGGCGCTTTGAGTCACCTTTGGGGTCAAAAAAGACGGGATAGAAATATCATAAATATTTGCTGATTCAGAAAATTGCATTAGATAGACCACATCAGATCTAGTTTCTGATACAGAATATATGCCATCCAGTAGTCACCATTTTCTCACTCACAGACAACCATATTTAATAAGCCTTGGCACTATAAGAGGGTTTCGCAAGACCAGTCGCTCTTGTTGCAACAGTGAGGCCATGGACCATATTTTAGTTCTTGGGGACCACTGGTAGTCCACATGAACCACAGGTTGGGAACCACTGCTCTACAGGCAGCAGTGCTGCCATCAGCATATCTTCTTACCCCACAGGAGAACACAATTCCACCACCACAAATAGTTATTGTCATTAGTGAGACACCCTGAAATGTGTAACCTAAATTCAAATTTTTAAATCATACAAGCTCGTCTTTCTCCTTATCTTTTCTGTCGTATTCATTAACTACTCTCTTTTCCCCAGTCCCCCACAACCCCATCATTCCTTTAAATGGTCAGTTCTGATGCAGAACATGGCTCTTAGTCATCAATGGTATCTACATTTTTATTGGTAATTACATCCCATTTAATCCACTGGGTTTTACTTGTGGGTAGACATTTACAGATGTGATTCATGTAGCAGCTGTTGAAGAGCAAGCAATGTATCACCGTGGTTTAGTCCAATTAATTCAGCTTCAAAATACACCCAAATGGTTATTTCTAGACTTTGGTTTCTCTTTGAATTCACATTCAGCTCCCTGATGTCTCTGTGCCTGATCCCATGATATTTTCTTTTAATATACAGACCTGTTTCCAGCAAAGGCGGCTCCGTCAAATGCCACAGCTGCACTATTTCTACTTCTAAAAGGTTGGGCTAGACTCCAACAAAGACAGCAGGGCAGCAGAGTAACTTGCTGATTATAAAGCAGCATGGAACATGGCACACGGTATTATAACCAGGAGTTAGATCTAATGGCAGATGTGGCAGCAGGAACCGCTCCCTCCCTTCCCCAAAGTTCCCCCGAGCCTCCGGCTGCAAGATCCTTGAGCAAGTTACCCAGGTAACCTAAGTCATGGCACCAGCTCTGGCTTTTTATAATCTCTGTGCTCAGTCTCTTAATACAGACAGATGTAATATGTCTACTCTAAGAAGAGAAAAGAAGCAGAAGTTAACTTTAATTGCTGAGGAGGCAGGTGAAAGCCATGTGTAGAGGCGATCCTGCAGAAAGGATTCTTCCCAGATGGTCTTTTGCTTTACATTATTACTCCCTTCTTCACAACTGTAAAGGAAGATGTTCCTCAATTAAGGAGAAAGAGAATATATATGCATGTTGTTGCAACTTATTTTTACTGAGGGTTTTTGTTCTTTCCTCATTATTAAATTGTGCCTTGCAACCACTACAAATCATCATCGGCACTTTACCATGTTTCATTATCAATGATCACGCAATTCCTCTTTCTAAAACTGTTTATCATGAAAAGTCTAGAAATTGTATGTTAAGTGAAAAATAGTCTGTGCTATGCTGACCCTTTTGTTTTTCATGAACTTCATCTCTCTCTAGACACCACATTACCATTTTCACCCTTTGTTATTTCCCAGTGTTTTGTACCAATATCTTAATTTAGGTCTCTGGTTTTACTGACCTCATCCTGTCACTTTGCAGACATGAGTCCTTGCTTCTCTTCCTGTCTCTTAATGGCACTATTTACCATCAGTCTGTTTATACATGCATTAAGGGATTCGGTTTCATCCCTTATGTTGCTGCTGTGTTGGTTTTTCTCATCTTCTTTTGCAGTACTGTACCTTTCCCTTCATTTAAACCACAGGTGTTGTTTAGAATCCAATTTGATAAATATTTGGAGAAGGTTATATTTGCAATTCCATATATTGAAACATGTCTGCTTACACCAGTATGATCACCAATGCAGAACTTTAGTTTCAGTGCTCTGTGAATGTGAAGATCTATATGCAAACGTACTTTACCTCAAATTCCCAAAGTCTCAATTCTGATAATCTTATCCTTTTAAGAAGAATCACTGAAGTAACTGGTGATCTAATTATTTTATTTTCCATAATACTGATCAATACTCCCTTATACAAAATGCTTGGCACCAGAAGTTTTTCTAATTTGAGATATTTTCAGATGTTGGGATATCCGATATCCCAGTTTTGGGATATCTTTTCCGATTTTGGGATATACTTATTTTCTTAGGTGATCACTCGTTGTCCGAGTATGATGGCCTTCAAAGTGTTTTGGCAGTGGGTACGTAGGTGACTGTGGAGCCCTATTCTTAACCCTTATGTTCTTCCACAGTGAGGACATTGGTTTCCAGTTGGAAGGCGATTTTGGTCAGGGTTGGCATGACATGCCTTTCTCTTGGCACATTTCTCCCTTTCGCCCTCTATTCATGCCTCTTCCAATTCCACAGCACTGCTGGTCACAGCTGACCTCAACTTAGAGCGTTCAAGGACCAGGAGATTCCCAGTTCTCATAGCAAATAGGAGATGGGAGGGAAAGGGAGAGCTCTTCGTTTCCCCTTCATACACCCTCCCTTCTGGAAAATTCACTAGGTATCATCAGCCTGGGTTGCTATGAGTTTTCCAGGCTGTATGGCCATGTTCCAGAAGCATTCTCTCCTGACGTTTTGCCTACATCTATGGCAGGCATCCTCAGAGATTGTCAGGTCTGTTAGAAACTAGGCAAGTGGGGTTTATATATCTCTGGAATAATGTCCAGGGTGGGAGAAATCATCAGTCTATTTCTCTCCCATTCCCACAATAAGATGTTTTTTATATCTATCCCTTTGAACTCTTTGCAACAAATCTATGTTTTAACTATTTATATTTATTATAATGTCTTAGCTTCTTTATTTATTTGTTTGTAACTTCATTTAACAGGGAGATTTTGTGTTGTATTTTTGCGGTGTTGGTTTCATATTGTAATGTTTTTAGTTCATTGTTTATATTTCATTGTGTTGTGGCTCTGCTTTAAAATAACAATGCAGTGCTTAAATAATTTGTTTTATGGGTATTTTACAGTATAAGAAAAAATGTTCCTATTGCATACTGATGCACATGCACACACAAAAACCTGTCACTGCTAATCCGCTGCATATAAATGATAAACATATACACAGCTTTGTGCCATTGTGTCATTTCCTACAATGAAGTGATAGCTGTCATATAGAAAATCTGTCTTGTGCAAAACAACCCCAAAATCGAAAAGTCAGAGCATGATAATTGCTTCTTAAGCTCTTCTATGACTGCAACATTTGCTTCCTGGCAGCAGCAGTAGCCAAACTCACAATTTGGATTTCAAATTTAGTAAGTGATAAATCATCCATGAGACACAAGATACAGAGAGTCACAACTACAAAAATACCCTTTCTGTGTTTTAGAAGGAACATAGCAAATACGTTGCCAGATGAATTTCTCTAAAAAAGAAAAGATTTCTATAATATTCTAAAACATTACACATATTTTTATATCTAGCATTAAGCTCATCAGCTTCCAAAGAATACCGAGCTAAGCATTAAGGTTCAGTCCATCAATAAATGATGAAAAACAATTGGCAGTAGTCCTCTCCCTTCACACATTTAAGAATATGACCCTACCTTGGGATCACCATAGAGATAAAACTGTAATTTGCAGCATCGGTAAATATATGCCGACCAGAGGGTTGGCAGTTGAAGCTGCAGCTCAGGTGAGTTCCTGCTGTCAGCCCTAGCTTCTGCTTACCTAGCAGTTCAAAAACAGTAATGTGAGTAGATAAATAGGTACTGCTTTGGCAGGGAGGTAAAAGGCGTCCTGAAGACATGCCAGCCAAATCTGATCAGGAAGGCATCCAGGGACAACAGCCTCCTTGACGTGGAAAATGGAACAACAGCACCTCCCCATGGCCGAGTCGAGCACAGCCTCCAGATGCCAAAGATGTAAAAGAGGGAAGCCTTTCCTCTGTCTATGTATTGTCTATCTTAGTTGTTAATTGTATAACTGCATTGAATGTTTGCTATATATGTATTCTATAATCTGCTCTGAGTCCCCTCGAGGAGATAGAGCAGAATATAAATAAAGTATATTATTATTATTATATTTATTCTGATTCTAGCACACCACTTCTATGGGCCAAAAAATGGATGCCGGTTCACCTTTCCCTTAACAAGATAACCTAAAAGATATTCTGGGCTCAGAAGGACAATATTTCAGATTGAAGACTACTGTTTGAATTTGTTCCCATAACAAAGTGGTCTGACCATTCCCTACCAAATTATGTGACAGCTGGTTGATGAATTCCCTTTCAGAAAACAATGATAGTGAATACCCTATCCATCTGTGCCCTGTTAAATGACAGCTGTGGGATATTTCTAACTGGACAATGAGTTACACCTTTGCTTCCCTTTGTGTTTAGTTCTTTTAGAATTAATTTTGTAGGTAGCACGGGCTCAGAGGTCTTCCATCAGAGTACGGAAATGAAAGGTTTGTCTTCTGTTTTTACTTTTTCTCTTTCAAGTTATTTGTTTTTGCTCACTTTCTCTCTGGTTTTATTAATAAAATGTTCTTTTATGGTTTCAACTGGAGTAATATTGCCATCCACATTTGCAGGTTTGGCTTTTGTAGATTTGATTAAAAATTGAAGGGAGATGTTGACAAGCTGGAATGTGTCCAGAGGAGGGCGACTAAAATGATCAACAGTCTGGAGAACAAGCCCTATGAGGAGAGGCCTAAAGAGCTGGGCATGTTTAGCCTGCAGAAGAGAAGGCTGAAAGGAGACATGATGGCCATGTATAAATTTGTGAGAGGAAGTCATAGGGAGGAGGGAGCAAGCTTGTTTTCTGCTGCCCTGGAGACTAGGACACGGAACAATGGCTTCAAACTACAGGAAAGGAGATTCCACTTGAACATGAGAAAGAACATCCTAACTGTGAGAGCTGTTCAACAGTGGAACTCTCTGCCCTGGAGTGTAGTGGAGGGTCCTCCTTTGGAGGCTTTTAAACAGAGGCTGGATGGCCATCTGTTGGGGGTGCTTTGAATGTGATTTTCCTGCTTCTTGGCAAGGGGGTTGGACTGGATGGCCTATGAGGTCTCCTCCAACTCTATGATTCTGTGAAATGTGTAATGTGATTATTTTCTATAACTAATATGAATAAGAGAAATAGACTTGCTGTTTAGTAGTAACTGATTATTTCTGTATTGATAGGGTAATGATTGCACTCGGTGGTTTTTCCTGAACTTTAATGGAATCACCCAAAGTTCTTGATCATATCTACCCCCCCCCCCACCACCACCACCACAAAAAAAAGATACATCATATTGAACAGTTCAGAGTAAAACCCAGAAGTCCATTTATTTCCCTATTGTCATGGAAGCCCATGGCCAACACTGTAATGAGGTTATTTATTTATTTATTTATTTAGTACACTTGTATACCGCTAATATCTCAGCCTGTGCGGCGACTCATTGCGGTTTACAACATATTTAAAAATACAATATTCACTTTAAAAATATAAAATAAAATATAAAAATACATACATATACATACATAGTATTGGGCCACCAATACAGACCGGAACATCTCATAGTTAAAGTCGTAATCCAATTCGTTATCCTTGATTGCTAGTCCATGATCAAAACATCATCACATCGGAATTAGTTATCAAGCTTTTCTTGCTACATTCTGTCGTCACTTTCAACAGCTTCTCAGCCTTGCTTCAGTGGCATTGAAAAGCCATACTTGCTCAAACATTCCACCTCTTCAGCCTCCTTCTCAGTTCTTGAGAGCCTTTGCCAAATACAAATCTGTCTCTACATGAAACACATAGATTGCACAAACTCAGTGCTTTGGATCCAAAAAACTAGTGTATATGTAACCAATGCTTAGTACTTATTTTAAAGGGATTTTTTTTACTCAGTTTAATTAGAAGAGCCTAATATAGCTCTTCTGATATTTTCTTATGTTTCAGGGTGTATGTATGCCACATAACATAGACAAGCTGCTATTTGAAGCACTGTATCCACTAGTTGAGGGAAATCGCTGGATCCGATCCAAGGTTTGTGTGTGTGTGCATTGCTTGGAACAACTTTCCATTACAATAGTTACAGAAGAGATGTTGTAATGCTAAGAAGATACAGTAGACATACATTAAAGAAAAGTCATGCTGGCTCTGTAAGCTAATTCATAATTCCAGTGCCCTGAGGGATGTTCTAATAAAACAGTTTACTTAAATCTGTGACTTGCTGTGAATCTTTAGCTCTGTAATTGTCAAGGAAAGTTGCCTTGAGCAAAGGATCTTGGAACAACAAACCATTCATTCTCCAGTAACTGTATCACTGGGTGGAGAGGAAGGAATTTGCCAGTTCTGCAAAGACTGAAAGAACTGTTCTGAAGATGAGACTGCCATGGAAGGGCTATCGGGTTGGCTATTTGTGTCTCTCGGCCTACTTACACTTCATAAGTAGCCTGCTGTTGCAGATACTGAAGCATTTACGGGACATCCATAGGCAGACCCAGGTACTTGTTTATAAAGCTATTGTCCTCCCAACCCTGCTATACGCCTGTGAGACGTGGACTGTCTACAGACTTCACATGCAACTCCTGGAACGATTCCATCAGCGTTGCCTCTGAAAAATCCTGCAAATCTCCTGGGAAGACAAGTGGACAAATGTCAGCATGCTGGAAGAAGCAAGGACCACCAGCATTGAAGTAATGGTCCTCTGCCATCAACTCTGCTGGACCGGCCACATTGTCCAAATGCCTGACCACCATCTCCCAAAGCAGTTGCTCTACTCTGAACTCAAAAATGGAAAACAGAATGTTGGAGGACAGGAAAAGAGATTTAAAGATGAGGTCAAAGCCAACCTTAAAAACTGTGGGATTGACACCGAAAACTGGGAAGCCCTGACCCTTGAGTGCTCTAGCTGGAGGTCAGCTGTGACCAGCAGTGCTGTAGAATTTGAAGAGGCGCTAATGGAGGGCAAAAGACGGAAATGTGCCAAGAGGAAGGCATGTCAAGCCAACCCTGACTGGGATCACCTTCCACCTGGAAACCGATGCCTTCACTGCGGGAGAACATGCAGGTCAAGAATAGGGCTCCACAGTCACCTACATACCCACCGTCAGTACACTGAACTTAGAGGACAATATTACTCAGACAACGAGGGATTGCTCAAGAAGAACAAGAAGAATTCCATATAATTGCACATGCAGAATGTGTTGTAAAATAATTTCCAACAGAGCTTGTGAGTGTATGTATATGATTGCAGCACCCAGAATACTCCACCCACTTGGTCCCTTTCAATATTTCTTGGGAATTGCAGTTATCTAAAAAAATTTTTAAACATCCAAGTTTTAGACAGGAAAACCCAAAAGACATGCCCCTAGACTTAGCTGGGATGCCATTTTTGCATTCTGTAGCAGGAAGGGAGGAGCAGAAGTTTGGTCTATTTATTCCTGGCATTGGCATTTCCCGCCCAACAACCCACACTATTTTCATTGCCTCTCTCTAGTGGCAGGAATAACTTGCCAATTAGATCTGTCACTATTATTTTTGAAGTGGGACTTCACCAGAGAAGGCAAGGTTTTCACCCCGTAAGCATCTCAGGCCAGTCAAGCCTCACTTCAACTTTAACCTTCACCCATCTCTCCCACCCTGCCTTTGTTTGTGGTATAAATGTCATTTCATGTCCAGAATGTCATTAGGTTCTCTTATATTAGTTTGAAGGCAGACGAGGCTTGTGTGTCAGTCTTACTCAGGCAGGGTATCTCTTATGGGACTTTGGGGTAAAGTCAGAGCTGGTCACAAACAGTTCAGGGGTGGGAGATTCAGCCTTGCCTAGTGTGGCAGGGATCCACACAGAGATTTTCATTTTCTGAGCAAATCTATCTCAAATCATGCTAATAAGCATGTTTACTTGCCAAAGCTCTCCTCACCCTATCTCGCCACTGGACATAATCCTGTTGGCATAATCCTGTTTTGGACCATATGCTCTGAAGAAGTGATACTTTTTGAAGCAGCTTTGAGATCAACAGACATTTTAATAAGCAATACGAGATTGTTTGCTGTGTTTCTGTGACTGTTGAAAAAGTAAGTTATGCCCCTCTTTGGAAGAGAGAGCCATTGCCAAGGGAGTTACAAGGCCTCCCACTCACCTGCTGTGGGGCAGAAGGAAGAGGGTATGCAAATGAACAATTACAATTACAGTGTTTCTGTACTTCATACCTGATGAGATAGTTGAAAGAAAAAGAATAAAGAAATCACCGGGGAAAAGGCCATTACAGAAGATCCCTCCAAAGCTGTGGCCCCTCTTCAACTCACCCACACACATGATAAGAAATCGTGAAGTTGGAAGGGCCAGCAAGGATCATCTTGTCCAACCCTCTACCATGCAGGAAAGTACAACCAAAGTATCCAAACTCTGCTTAAAGACTTCCAAAAAAGTCTTTAAGGAGAGTTCATAACCCTATTCCACTGTTGAACAGATACTGCATCCCAGAAGTTCTTCCTGATCTATGGGTTGAAATTATACATTCTTGAGCTCAGATGTGAACTCCAGTCCTGGGCATCGCAAAGTTCTCCGCTTATCCAGTTATTTGTCCACTGGTAGTTTAAAAAACAAAACAAGCAAATACAAAGTGGCTTCTCCTACCTCTCAGTATTCTCTACCCCAAAAATTAATACCAGGACCCAATGGTATCAAGAGCTTCTAATGTTAGTGACTTGTTGGTGTTCCTTGTTAGTGAATGGGTTTAAAAAATCTACATTGTTATACCATTTGTTACTTTCTGATGCTTCCCCCCTTCCCTACTCAAAAAAATTAAGGTCAATAAAAGAATAGCATAAAACTTGAAAAAATGTGGTACTCTAAAATACAAACTTGCTGGTTAAAATTAACAAGAACATGTTATTTACTATACAGGCAGTCTCCAAGTTACAAACAAGAGTGGTTTTGTAGGTTTGTTCTTAAGCTGGAATTGTATGTAAGTCAAAATAGATAACTCCAGCCATACACACACACATGTATTACAAGTTTTGAGTAGCATAGGGATGGGTTAACACTCCTGTGGTGTTTGTTTTGCTGTCTGTGTCCCTTCAGAAGATTTCTGTCCCTGTGATAATTGGATTTTGAAAAAAATGGCTTGTTGTGGAAACATGGATTGGTGATAAAGCTTCAGTGGCGACACCTTTTCCCCATGATAACTCTTTCAGGAGTGAATTTCCCTTCCCGGGAGTAGGTTTCTCTCACTTTCTGTCGTCTCACCCCTGTTCTTAACTAGGAGTCGTTTGTAAATCAGATGTTTGTAACTCAACAACTGCCTGTACTTATAAAGTAATTTCATACTCATTAGTTACATTACTTTTAAGATCTAACTAGATAGTATTCTTATTATTAAAAATAATTACACAGCCCAGCAACAACAAAATTTTTCTTGGGTGTACTAGTTTTTAGGCCTCTTCCTGGGGGTTTGGGGCCAACAATTGAGAAAATTGCATTGGATAGAGCACATAAGTTCTAGTATCTTAGATATAGTTATTCTTCTTTATGGATGAGCATGTGACAACTGGTATGGCATATATTCTGTATTAAAAAAATCTAGAGCTGATAGGGGAAATTGGACCCATTTTTGGAATTATTGGGTCAAATATACCCAGAAACAGGTCTAATATTTGAGGCACCCAAATGTGTGCTGGCCAGTGTTATTTATATATCACTGCTTGAATTGGAACTCATTATTTCCAAGCACAGGCTAGATCTTGCTCCAGCTGCAGCGCCTTGTGCAGAGAAATTAGGGCTAAACTGCAAATCCTTCTTGAGGACACTTATTTTTTAGGACAAAATTTATTTTAGGTATCTATATACTATTGGAGAGAGAGTGACTGTGGTGTAATGGTTTGAGGAGTGGATTGTGGGAAAGCAGAGTTTGAATTCCCATTTAAGCCACTGAATTTGAAACTCTCCTGAGTAACTGTGGGCAAGTCATAATTTCTCAGTCTAAGAGGAATGCAATGACAAACCTCATCTGAATCTTGTTGGGGTTTACCAATCTTGTTGGGGTTTACCATCATCTGATTCTTGTGAGATTTACTGGAACCAATCGAAAACAGAGCAAGGCACCTTCTGAACAGTGAAGATCTGGTTTTTTCTCTAGAACAGAAACAATAGGAACTCTAGTTTCAGGGCAGATAGATTTGTGCTTGCCTGAGATAGTGTCCTTCAAAAATACCAGACCTGGAGTTTCTTGTATGCATGCAAGACAGGATGGAAAACTGGTGGGAGAGATGCCATACCATAATAATTAGAAGCATTGATCTCAACTACAGTGTAAGCCAGTGCTGTTGGTTGTTTTTACTGCTCCAAAAGAGTTAAATAAATATCTAGTTCACACAAAACATTCTACGATGTCTATGATGGGATTGTGGTATATATGTAAGAGGGGTTCTGTGTCGAAAGAGCATTATAGCTTTCGCAAAATGATGCTTGTGTTCAGTTCTGCAGACAACTAGTCAAAGCCTTTGGAAGGGGGATATTTCTGAACTGATATACATGAGCTTTCAATCACTTGTATGCCAAATGAATAAGAAAGAAACATAATCGTCTGACTAAGTTTAGACAGGATTTCTGGGCAGAGAATTTGCTAGCTCATCCTGCCTTGATTTTAAGTGGTCATTTCTCCCTGCACTTCCCCATATAGTTTTATTATCTGCTGAATCCACATTTACCTAGCAAGCTGGGGTTTTTAAGACCTGGAAATTTAACTTGATGGCCTAACATCTCAGAGCCCTACTTGGAGAAAACACCTTATGATCCTATTGCACCACACTTTAAAAATATTTACCTCATTCATGGACAACAATCAAAGCAGAGAATGAAGTACATGGGTTACAATAAGATAAATATATATTAAAGGTTTATACTTAAGGTGAGCCCTCAGAGATATCAGCATGCCAAATGAACACCTCCTAGAAGGGGGTTGGTGGATTAATGGACACAAGATGACATGTTTATTTGTTTGTTTGTTTACTATATATTACACCTTTCTCTACCCTGAAGGGGACTCAAGGCGGCTTACAGATAGGCATTAATTCAATCTCTTAACAGCAATATACAATTAAAATAAACATTTGAATTAAAATTGAGATCAAGATTGAAATACATTAAAACATTTTAACAAAGTTACAATCAATATAAAACCAAACTATCCACAATCATAATCTAGGTCATTTTGATAGTCATTGCACGTAATACCAGTCCAACTATTGCACTATGGTTCTTCTCTGAAGGCTTGATCCCACAGCCACATTTTCACACTCTTTCTGAAGGTCAGGAGGGAGGGGGCTGATCTAACATTGCTGGGGAGGGAGTTCCATAGCTGAGAGGGCCACCACTGAGAAGGCCCTGTCTCTCGATCCCACCAATTGCACCTGCGAAGGAGGCGGGACAGCGCAGGGCCTCCCTGGTGATCTTAATCTCTGAGATGGTTTATGGGGGGGGGGGGGGATCTGTTTGAACAGATAAACTGGGCCGTAACCATTTAGGGCTTTATAGGCCATTTGGAGCTTTGGAACAGTCTTCAAAGGCAACCCCACAAAGAGCGCATTACAGTAATCTATTCAGGATGTGATCAGAGCATGGACCACCGTTGCCAAATTTGACTTCCCAAAGTATTATTACTATTCCCAAGGTGCATTACTATTAATGCAGTATATTAAAGAAGATTAAGATTTTATAAAAGTGTCACTTCTAACAAGTCTTTTCATTGTATGATTTTTTTTTCCTGAAATAAATGAGTCCCAAACTTTCCCCTACCAATCCTGCATAGGGATTGAAGCTTGTTTCCAGTGTTTTGCAGTGACTATTCAAGCAGCAACCAGAAGAAAAGTGCTGACTTCTTTGTACTGTAATTTCCTTTTGTCTTCAATAAGGAAGCATAATAACACATCAGATCCTTACACTCTATTGTACCACTCATGGGTGAGCACTTTTTTTTTGAAGTTGGGGTGGACAAAAGAGTTGAGCTGCAGTATCTTTTGCTCTTAAGCATGTCAACACTTGACTACCATACACATTCCTTTCACTTTTGCACGCTGGTTCTTTTTCCTCTCGGAGGCCACAGCCACATGATAGGGATATCTGAAAGCAAGTGCTGGGCTAAATTAATCTGTCCAAAACAGATTTAAAATAGACAGTTTAGCTCATATTAAAGGCAGTCATGAAACAAAATCTGCAGTCCAAACGTCTCTGAAGTCTTTGTAAATAGCATGTTTCCTGTTTCTCTTCCAATGGATATAATTAATGAAGAAGTGTCACTCCGCAGGTGTAAAAATAAACTGCCATATATACTACTTGTATATAAACCAATATCATGCTAAGTCAAGTGCAGGGTTTCAGGCTAAAATTATAAATTTTGATTGAACTTGAGGATAAGTTGACCCTCCTCTTAGAGAAGGGAAAGTGTCAACTCTTAAAGGGGTCAGCCACTTCAAGCCACTGCTATTTTCCTACCCAGGCATTAAAAAGGGCCAAAAGTGGCAGATAAAGGTGAGTCAAGTGCTTCTTTTAGATTCTGCTGGGGTGAACAAACACCCCTTTATCCTTGCCACCCAGAAACCCTTAAATACTTGCCTCTTTCCATTATTTTTTCTTGCTTTCTGCCAATATATTCATAGACCTTGGGCAAGTCACACTCTCTCAGCCTTAGGGCAAACCTCCTCTTAACAAATCTTGCCAAGATACTATATTCTTGGTTTATTTTAAGTTTGTCATAAGTCAGAAATGACTTGAAGGCACACAACAACAACAAATATTCTGCTTCAGTTACCTGGAAGACAGAAAAAAAGTGCTAATCCCTGACTGCAAGAAAGTCTATTGAGATCTCCATCTCTTTCACTGTTTTCTCACTTTGCTCACATATATTCAAAGTCATCTTCACAACCATGAGAAATTGTTTAACTTTAAAAGGAAGTTGTTGAATTTGGCACCAAGTGCCCATGCACTGCATTTCTGTGTGCAGAATTACACACAGCCTGCTGATATTTACTCTCAGTTACACAAAGCAGTGCCTGTCTTATCATCCACTCATGAAACCAGGTCCTAGTTCAGTCTACCTGCATTGCTTCATTCTTGATTCAGTCTGAAACATTAGAATCATAGAATCGAGTTGGAAGAGACCTCATGGGCCATCCAGTCCAACCTCCTGCCAAGAAGCAGGAAAATCTTTGTATAATTATAATCATCTGTTTTCCATATGACTTTTTTCATATTTTTCCTAGCTAATGAGTCCCTCACTGGTTAAAAATGTTTGGTGTTAGTGTTCAAAAACATATGTTTGCTCGATCCAATGGTGGAACTGATTCAGTTTCTCTTGATCTCATTCCTGGGTCATCTAATTCATTGCAATACTTTTTACTTTTCTCCCCGTTAATAATGGAAATGCAAAACATGGGAGGCCAGAACAAAAACAAAAAATGTAAGAACAAAACATGAAAAACAAAAAACATGGAAGACTAAAAACCAAGTATCACTGGGTTCTTGTCATGGTGTCATCTTATAATCATCTCTCTGTCTAGATCCAGGGAAGTCATGCTCCCCCTCTATTCTGCCTTGGCCAGACCACACCTGGAATACTATGTCCAAATCTGGGCACTTGAAGGGAGATGCTGACAAGCTAGAAAGTGTCCAGAGGAGAACGACTAAAATGATCAAGAGTCTGGAGAACAAACCCTATGAACAAGCCCTATGAGGAGCAGCTTAAAGAGCTGGGCAGGTTTAGCCTTCAGAAGAGAAGGCTGAGGGGAGACATGATGAGGGCCATGTATAAATATGTGAGGGGAAGTCATAGGGAGGAGGGAACAAGCTTGTTTTCTGCTGCCTTGGAGACTAGGACATGGAACAGTGGCTTCAAACTACAGGAAACGGGATTCCACCTGAACATTAGGAAGAACTAGGTTCTTGTGGGTTTTTTCGGGCTATAGAGCCATGTTCTAGAGGCATTTCTCCTGACGTTTCGCCTGCATCTATGGCAAGCATCCTCAGAGGTTGTGAGGTCTGTTGGAAGTAGGAAAAATGGGTTTATATATCTGTGGAATGGCTGGGGTGGGGCAAGGAGCTCTTCCCTGCTGCAGTTAGGTGTGAATGTTTAGCTGATCACCTTCATTAGCATTTGAAGGCCTGCCTGAGCCTGGGAAAATCTGTTGCTGGGAGGTGTTAATCTGTGCCTGGTTTTTTCCTCTCTGTTGTTTAGCTGTTATAATTTTAGAGTTTTTTAATACTGGTAGCCAGATTTTGTTCATCTTCATGGTCTCTTCCTTTCTGTTGAAATTGTCCACATGCTTGTGGATTTCAATGGCTTCTCTGTGTAGTCTGACATGGTGGTTGTTGGTGTGGTCCAGCATACAAACAATCTACAAACCCACCAAGAAAATCCAACAAATGCTACGTTCAGCAAAGGACAAGAGGGATCCTCTCACCTCTGCAGGAGTCTACCGTATACCATGCAGCTGTGGACAAGTCTAAATAGGGACCACCAAGCGCAGCGCCCAGACACGCATCAAGGAACATGAAAGGCACTGCAGACTACTTCAACCAGAGAGGTCAGCCATAGCGGAGCACCTGATAAACCAGCCTGGACACAGCATATTATTTGAGAACACAGAAATGCTGGACCACACCAACAACCATCATGTCAGACTACACAGAGAAGCCATTGAAATCCACAAGCATGTGGACAATTTCAACAGAAAGGAAGAACTTCCTGACTGTGGGAGCTGTTCAGCAGTGGAACTCTCTGCCATGGAGTGTGGTGGAGGCTCATTCTTTGGAGGCTTTTAAACAGAGGCTGAATTGCCATTTGTTGAGGGTGCTTTGAATGTGATTTTCCTGCTTCTTGGCAGGGGGTTGGACTGAATGGCCCACGAGGTCTCCTTCACTCTATGATTCTATAATTTTCTACAGAATTGGTCATAAGGGGAAATGTTCTTATTGAAGAATACTGTGGTGGTGAACTGTGCTGATTGGTGGAGGTCTGATGATACAATAGGAACACATTCTGTGCTACTTCAAGAGTAGTTTGCTAACTTTAAAATACCATAAATTAGGATTTTAAAAAAATTATAGTGACCCAAATAAACTTGAAATGTCCAAACTTACAATGACCTCAAAGCAGTGGTTCTCAAGACTGTGTCCCCAGATGTTTTCGCCTTCAACTCTCAGAAATCCTACAGCTGGTAAACTGGCTGGGATTTCTGGGAGTTGTAGAGCAAAACAACTGGGAACCCACAGGTTGAGAACCACTGCCTTAGAATGTAGAGAATGGTTGTTAATCATGTCATCATCCAATGTGGTTGGTCTGCAACTCCCAGCAATTGGTTATGATCTCCAAGGCTCTTGGACACTGCAGTCCAACATCAACATAAAGGACTATATGCTTCCCACCCCTGGTTTAGGGTACTGCTTGTACATATAAACATGTTCAGGTTATTCAGTCCAAACATCTGGAGTGCAGAAGAAAAGATAAACTGAAGAGGAAAACAGTTTCTGATGAAGAGGTGGCCTCATTTGTTGTTCATGCTGGGAAAGTGGTCAGATGACAAACACAACTGCGCTGGTTCTTCTTTAAAGTACTTATCTTGTCATCACTTCACACTGAAGCACATGTTCCTTGAAGCCATCTGTAAAAGCTGTTGAAGAACTGAGACACTAGGATCATACACAAACACACACCTTTAATTATAAACTTCATTTGCGGCTGTAATGTAAATTACAGATTCTAGATGATGCCCATGGGTGAAGTCATCTAGAGGTTTGGGCTGAAGAATTATTAATATGCAGAAATTGCTGCACTCTTATCTCTTGCCTTGTCATTGGAGCCTAGGATCATCTCCCACAATCTGGTGCCTACCAGATGTACAGAACTACAATTCCTACCATCCTTAGCTAGTACCCTTACTGGGTGAACATGATGGAGTTGTAGTCTGCTACATCTGTATGGGGTTGGATTCTGCATGTAACCCGCAGTCATTTTCTTCTTGCCCCTCTCTTAGCCATTGGCAGAAGTAATTGATTAATAAAATTACTTTGACATGTTTTTACAGAGAAGCTTGAGCTTACTATTTTTCGCTTCTAGATCCGGGGAGTGGAAGAAGATATAGGACTGGTTGTCTTGCCAGTTTGATTGCCTTGTTTGAGCTATCCAGTACTATGTATAAATATGTGAGGGGAAGTCATAGGAAGGAGGGAGCAAGCTTGTTTTCTGCTGCCACTAGGATGAAGAACAATGGTTTCAAACTACAAGAAAGGAGATTCCACCTAAACACTAGGAAGAACTTCCTAACTGTGAGAGCTGTTCAGCAGTGGAACTCTCTGCCCCAGAGTGTGGTGGACGCTCCTTCTTTGGAGGCTTTTAAACAGAGGCTGGATGGCCATCTGTCAGGGGTGCTTTGAATGTGATTTTCCTGCTTCTTGGCAGGGGGTTGGACTGGATGGCCCACAAGGTTTCTTCCAACCCTATGATTCTATGAATCTCTCACATTTTCCAACATACAGCTGTTGATACCTTTGTAGGACTCCCCTCTCCTGTTGTTTGTATTACTATTTTATCACTATTTAATTATAGACCAGTATGAGTTTACACAAAGAAAAACAGAAGTAATTTCTCTGTCCAAGGAATTGATCAACCCGTGTAGTATCTTTTCCTGAGATGCTCTGAATACTCCCAATAGTTACGGAGACAGGTTTTCAGTCTAGATGCTTAAAAACATAAAAGGGATCAAAACTCCAGAAATACAGAATAAACAACTATGTCGGCAAAAGCAAGATAATTTTCATCACAAACACATTTAGAAATAGATGGCGGTCTGGCTGTATGAAAATCCAGCAGCTGCATTTGCTCACAGTCCCAGTACTTAGGGTCAGAACACTTCCTCTGTTAGCATATTTCAGTCAGGGCAGAAGACAACCTCAAGCCCAGTTCAAAACAATGACTGACTGAAAGGCTCTTGCTGT
This sequence comes from Anolis sagrei, assembly GCF_037176765.1. Lineage (NCBI taxonomy): Eukaryota > Metazoa > Chordata > Lepidosauria > Squamata > Anolidae > Anolis > Anolis sagrei. The sequence goes on from NC_090021.1 coordinate 39,482,617, forward strand.
TCCTGTACTGTTACTTTATGCAGCTGTGTGATCTCTCTTGCCAGTAATTCATGTGAGAAGTCTGAGAAGATCCAACATCTTCATTTTATTTCTAGAGATCACATCCATGGAGAGATATTGCATCCTGACTTGGAAATTATATTTCACTAGGAATGGTCCCTCCAAATGGTACTGGATTACAACTTTCAGCATCTGTCACCCCTGGTGACCTAGGAGTCCCCAATGAAAGGAGCCCCGGTAGCACAATGGGTTGAACCTTTGTGCTGGCAGGACTGCTGACCAAAAGGTCGACGGTTCAAATTCAGGGAGTGGGGTGAGCCCCTATCCCTTAACTCTAGCTTCCCATGCAGGGACATTAGAGAAGCCTCCCATAGGATGGTAAAATATCAAACATCCAGGTGTCCCCTAGACAATGTCCTTGCAGACGGCCAATCCTCTCACACCAGAAGCAACTTGCAGTTTCCCAAGTTGCTCCTGACACACACAAAAAACTGATAATATAGGCTAGAAGTGAAATGAGTTGCTGTTGCCAAAATCCAGAGTCACATGTTTACAACATTAGATGATGCTTGAATATTATGTACATGTATCTACAGGCTCATATGCTTCTCACTACCACCCCTGCTTCTAATGTGACTAAAGAAATGAAAACAGACCTTCTGTTCCCATCTTCAACTATCTGCAATTATGCAGTAGGCCTGAATCTCATATTATGCTCAATGTTAAGTATGATTTAGGGCAAGGGTGAGAAACGTTGGGACCTCCTGAGGCCAATTTGGCCCTCTTGGGATCTGCTCCTTGCCCGCCTGCACTGTTGCAATGTCGATGTTCAGCAGCAAATTGGGGAGTAAATGAATCAAACCTTTTTCTCAGTGGCAGTCCTTGCTCGGCTCTGGAACTTCCTTCCATGGGAGTCTAGGAGGGGCCCCTCTTTACTGTCTTTCCATTAACGTGCAAAGACATTTTTATTCTGGCTTTTCAGAGATGAAGTTTTTTAAAGGAAAGTCTTTCGCGACAATTTTAATTGTGCTCTTTTTGGCTGTTTTTAGCTTTGTATACTTAAAAAGGTTTCTTAGTGCAGCTCGATAGTTTAGTTCTACTCCAGTGTCAATAATTTATATTTTTAAACTATGTTGGATTTATTTTACTTTGTAAGCCATCTTGAGCCCCAGTTTTGCAAAGAAGGCAGGGCATAAAAAAAGTTTTTTGAAAGTTTTCTAATGGCCACTAAAATTTAGGAATGCAACTCGATGGCAAATGTTGGCAGTGCAGTTTTCAAAGGTTCAAAATATGCTTTTGGGGTCCCATAAATCGTCTGGGTTATGTGTTGCCCAACATAAGCTTAAGGAAACAAGTAAACTTCAAGGTATGTTAACGATTCTGACTGGTCTCCTTCCATAGCCCTGAGTACAGGTAATAAGGATAGTACTCTGTGATTTTGGCAAAGGGAAAGAAGGACTTGGGTGGGGAAAGCAAACAAATCCAAGACTAATTCAGGCTCAATTCTGAAGTCAGTTTTGTTTCAGCATCACACCTAACGACCGGTGATCTTGGAGGTCTCTCATCCATACGGTCTCCAGAGTCAACTTGATGACAAATAACTCAACATATTATTCTTGAGGGCATCTAGCTGTGAAGGTGTAGTGTAGTGGTTTGAGTGTTGGGCAAGAACTCTTGAGACCAGAGTTCAAATCCCTGCTCAGCTATGGAAACCCAAGTCAGCCTCAGAGGAAGGCAATAGTAAACTAGCTCTGAACAAAGCTTGACAGCAAAACTCTGCAATGTTTTCACCTTAGAAAATGACTTTAAGGCATGCAACAACAGCTGCAAAGATGTTCTCCAATTGGACCCTCAGTCCCTTTGGGGAGAGAGGGCGGGTTATAAATAAATTATTATTATTATTATTATTACAGTAGAGTCTTGGTTATCCAACCTTCGCTCATCCAATGTTCTATATTATCCAACGCAGTCTGCCTCCCTCCTGGATCCAAAGCTGTTTCAATATATTATGATGCTTTGGTGCTAAATTCATAAGTACAGTAATTACGACATAACTTTAGCATGTATCGAACTTCTTTTTCTGTCGATTTCTTGTAAAGCATGATGTTTTCGTGCTTAATTTGTAAAATCATAATGTAATTTGACGTTTAATAGGCTTTTCCTTAATTTGCCCTTATTATCCAACATTTTCACAAACATTCTGCTGGCTCATTTATGTTGGATAAGTGAGATTCTACTGCATTATTATTAGTATTTTACTGACACAAAAACACAGTATGTCACGGCAAATGAGATCTATATAAATAATAAATATATGATAAATAAATATATACTGGAGTTCGTATCACAAAATCACAAGTCAAACACTTCCCAAGTGTCTAGGACTGTGTGATGTATTTTCGAATTATGCGTACAGATCCAAGTAAAGTGGTCTTTTGTAGTTGACAGATCGTGATTTTGTCAATGTTTATTGTTTCCAGATGCGGCTGAGATCTTTTGGCACAGCACCCAGTGTGCCGATGACCACTGGGACCGCTTGTACTGGTGTATGCCAGAGCCTTTAAGTTCAATTTTGCGGTCCTGATAACGGCTGAGTTTTTCCTGTTGTTTTTCCTCAATGCGGCTGTCACCTGATATAGCAACATCAATAATCCAAACATTTTGTCTTTCCACAATCGTGATGGCTGGTGTATTGTATTCCAAAACTTTGTCAGTCTGGATTCAAAAGTCCCACAGTATTTTTGTGTGTTCATTTTCCTCTACCTTTGCAGGTTTATGATCCCACCAATTCTTTACTGCTGGTAGGTGGTACTTGTTGTTGTTGTTGTTGTTGTTGTTACTATTGCTATTGCTATTACTATTATTTCTTCTTCCCATGTTTGCTCCTTCCTTCAATGGAAGTAGTTGGACAGGTAGGTGGAAAGTTCTACATACTATCTTGTATTTCAGGGGAAAGTAGCTCTGAGGATGCTTGCCATAGATGCAGGCGAAACGTCAGGAGAAAATGCCTCTAGAACATGGCCATATAACCTGAAAAAACCCACAAGAACCTAGTGATTCCAGCCATGAAAGCCTTCGACAATACAGAAAGTAGATAGATAGATTGAATTCCTAGACTATTGAACTCAGGGCTCTGTTACCATACCACAAGCTGCTGGTTGCCTATGGGCAAGTCACTCTTTGTCAGAAAGCAATGACAACTCGCCTCTCAATAAATCTTACCAGGAAAACATTACAATAAGGTTGCCATAAGTCAGATTTGATTTGCTTGTTTATGTTGCTGTTGCTTAGGTCTAATACAAGTAGATTAATTCAACCTAGTGGGGTGGGGGGAGTCAACAGCATCGACAACACAATTCAAACGTTTCCACTATGAACTAAAACCTAGTGATGGGCCAGATTTTGTCATCCTTTCCCCCATTGTCTAATAATACATGGTTCTGCAATTAGCTCCTATTCGAAAGCAGCCGTCTTAATGTTGCTTAGAAGGATGTCAAGTCTGAAATGTTTATGTAGCAACAAGCCTCTGAATAAACTGAGGCTTGGCAATATGTCTCTAAAATATGAACCGCTCATTAATGCAGTTATAAGTAAACTCTTTGTCACTGGAATTTCACCGCATCGGAAGGGGAAGCCTCATGAATCGTTACCAGATGGGCTTATATAAGACAAGCAACAACTCTAGGACTAAAATGTTGGTTTCACCTCACTCTGTTCAATGACTCTTGGAATTGTATTGCAATTTTGCATTGTTTTAAAGCATCTTAAGACTTATTGTCATAATTAATGGAATAGCAGAAAGTGAATGCAGAGCAGCGCAGTTCCGGGGCATTTTTTTTGAGAGCAGGAGTCATGCCGTCATCTGCTACAGCACCAGGATCATTTTTGGGCCACTTGTTCTGGTGAGTGAGTGGGGTGACAACAAAGCTTTCAAATTTCACTGTGATTTGTGGAAAATTAACAAAGAGCAATCCAGAGAATGAAGGAAATAACCCAGCTCCTGCTGCAAGCATCTTTTATTTGCTGTGATAAGGTTACCATTTTATACCAGCTTTTTGAATGGCAAAAACTATTTGCAAGATGGTTTGCTTTTTAAATTAAAAGCTAAAGATTGCATAGCTGGCTGAAGGCCTTTTGTTCAAGCTCAATATATTTTTCAGGTTCAGCCTACAAACTCCTCCGAAATTAATGGTGCTTATTCCCCAGGAACTATACATAGGTTTGCAATAACATCCTCTAACCTTCACTCAAACATATTGGCTGGCATTCTGTTAATGACATACGCACGCATAAATTGTGTTATATATGCAGGGCAAATTATTCACCACAGCATAAAACAGTACAATATATTCTGCCGACAATGGCAGAAGTGGAGGCGCATATAGAGCAACGCTGAATATTGTGTTTATGCATTGCACAACAGCTCCCAGTCATTGACATGTGTTGTGCAGCATTGCTATTCTGCATGAGGGTTGTGCACTCTTGTAGCAGTGTTTCTCCACAATCAAGCAGCCTTGATTGTTTTATTTTGTGTGTTTATATTTTGTGATGGAGCCTTTTACTACAGTTATAAAAGAAATATGTAAAACATGGAGACATTACTATGAATTCTTCTTGGGCCATGGCTGTTTGAGCTGTCATGGTGAGCTCCTGGACTTAATTTCAATTACTTCCAAATGCTAAAATCAGCACTTCCATACCTCCCATTGATTCCATGGGTCTAATCTAGTTGGGAATAGCAAATTAGATTCAGGATTCATGACCACAGTATTGAAGACTGGAGTTAACCTACAAAAAGAAAAGTGCCGTTGGCTTCTAGCTGCCCTCACAAACAAGAGAAGCTGAACACAAACACATGTTCAATATGTGTGGTCTAGATTTGTGTATGAGACTCTTTATAAGTGCAAAATGGACCTTTTTGTATATAACTGTGAAGCAAAACAGCTAAATGAGTGAGATTATACTTGATGCCTCTTTATGAACATACTGTTAATCATGTGGTTTGCATATGGAGACCTGCCATTTCTGTCCTTCAAAAACACACACGTACACATTTTGCAGTTTCAGGTCTGTGTCTGGCTTCCTTTAATTCATGCTTCTCACATTCCAGGTTTCGATAATATACCTATGTTGTACAGCTTCAGACTTTCCTTTCATCTCTAAGCATATCAACAAATGAACATCCTTTTGGCTTGAGCTCATTTGTGGCATTAGTCACAGAACTACTCATACGTGTGCTTTGCTCTACCTCAGAAGCTCATGGAGTGCCACCTGACCTGGGAGTCTCATCTTCTGGAACCAACTCTTGTTCCAATATGGATTGTATTTCCAAACAGTTTTCTTGGTAAAAGGAATTCAAAATTAGTTTATCGTGCTCCCTTATGTGCCGTATTAACACGTGTTGGCTATTTTCTCTGAGAGGCCATCCACCAGTATCCTTTCCCATCATTGCTGCTATTTTGTAGTGGTTTGGACAAATTTCTCTGACTTCTCAGAAAAAGTCTGAGAAGCCATGGAAAACTACCAGAAGCACTGCTATTGTCAGTATTGATGATGATGATGACGATGATGATGATTTATATGCCACTTTTTCTCTCTTTATGAGACTCAAAGCTTCTTGCCTCACGGGAACACACAATCTCACCACCATGGAAATATGTTGCCATGGTGAGCACATTAAACTACGAACCCCCAAACCCCACAGAAAAGGTTGCCATGACAGTTAAAGTGGAATATGGCCTTGTATCAGCATAGTGTGACAAGTCCTCAAAGGGCCCTTCCTCACAGCCATATAACCCAGAATATCAAGGCAGAAAATCCCACAATAACTGCTTGAACTGGGTTATCTGAGTCCACACTACCATCTATTCCAGTTCAAAGCAGAAAATGTGGGATTTTATTCAGCTGTGTGGAAGGAACCTAAGGCTCTTTTGACCAAATTTGGATTATCAAACAAGCGAATAAGGCCCAGGTCAAGAATATATTCATAGTAGTGGAATCTATTACATTTTCCCCTAATGATGTACCGTTAAAGGTTTCCTTCTTGGAGTCCTGGCTGCCTTCAAGCAGAAATGGAGAGCAGGATGAAACTGACAGGAGGCTGAAGCTGCCATGAGTTATATATGTATTTTTATTTACAGAACAGGAACAAAATATTTTTCCATCGTCTGCAAATCTTCCAGATTTGGAATCATGTATGTGGTCATTGCTCCCCCTGAGTCTTGAAAACTACTGGAACTTGTAAATGTCAAACTCTGCTTGATACTTCCAAGCAATGAAACACCACCTACATAAGCCTTTACAGAATTGTACTTCTTTTGTAAAGTAAAAACACATATTCATCCCCCAACAGCATATACCGCTATGCTTACTCAAATAAAATTTCTGCAGTAGAAAGAATACATATTATGTTTTCACCCACATCTTATACATATATTGCTTAACTGTTTACTTTCTTGAAAGGGACTTCATGGCTTGATTTGCAGTGGGAGCCCAGAGCCTTGGCTAGAACAGACAGGAAGGCAGCAAAGCCTCAAGCAGTTATTTCCACAGCTGGGGTTTATTTTGGGACACCTAGTTAATCCTATTGACTTGGCCATAACAGTTGTTTAGAAATTCATTTCATTTTTAAAATATAGTCCTTTCTTCAGGACCCTAAGGCAGTATGAATATAGTATTAGCACCTGTGATTTCACCTACCAACATCTGACAGAATATGTCATCTTTAGGATTTTTTGAGGTCCTCCAGTGAAGTCTGGTATGTACCACAGAGTCACCCTGGAGGATCTACCACATTCTTAAAGAGGATCCCTCTCTAGGAATCCTGTGGAAGTCATTCATTTCAGTTGGGTTCACTATTATCCACATTTTCCTGTTTCCTCGGTAAATTCAGGATCATACCCCTCGCAAATACAAGAGTCACACAATAGCTTAAATCAGTATTTTTCATTCTTACAACAACCCTGTTAAGTTGGCCAGGTCAGTGTAAAAAAGAGTACCTTCCCCAACATCATGTTGGGAACTTTGCAGCAAGTGGGCAATGGAACATTTGATGTCCAAAATTGACTTCTGCTCCTTCTTTTATGACTACATCCAACTTAATTTAAAGTTGCTACTGCAAAGCATATGCATACACACACACTTTAAAACACTGGTGCTGGAATGGTGGGTTTTGATGCCATGCAGACATAATGGAAGAAGGTTGAACAGCAGAAGAGAGAGAAATTTAAAATATTATTAGTGCATGGGAAGTTTTGGATTAGAAGTACAGTATTATAAAGCAGGAGTCATCCAAACACCCACGCTGCTAGTCTTTAAATAAGAGGTGGGCAAAGTGTGGCCCCTCCAGTTATTCTTGGTGGGCAGCTTTCATCAATCCCAGCCAGACCAGTCAATGGCAAGAAATACAGGATCTAAAATCCCATGATACCTGAAGGGCCACACTTTGCCCGCTTCTGCTTTAAAGCCACAGAGATCTGAGGGCTTTCTGTCAGTGTGGGTAGTGAATCTGTTCTGTGTTTTTGTCTGAACTTTAAAGGAGCTATACAAGGTGCTGAACCCTAATCCCCAACATCCAGATTGAAACCCAGAATGGATTCACTGCCAAAACAGATCTAGATGCCACCAAACACTGCTGTTTAAAGAAGTTATGGATAACTGTGGTGGGTCCATAGACCAATTTTCTGCCCCCTGGGACCCTTTGGGGACTGCTAAAAGTGTCAAAAAAATCAATGCAAAACCAGAAGTAGTTAGAAGTCTGCTTCTATTTGGAAGGGGAGAGGAATTATTTTACTCTACAGTACAGAGGGCCCCTACAAGCAAATGAAAATATTAACTGCTGCCTCTCAAGTCTTTCACACAACACAACTCTAGCACTACAATTCCATTTTAGCTGGCATGGTTTCATCCCACTGACTCCTGGGATTTGGCATCTGGTGAGGCATATGAGCTCCTGGACTGAGAAATGTTGCCATCATTACAGTACAGTTGTTGTGCAATATGAAGCAGAAGAAGCAATTCACTTTTCAGAGTGTGAAAATTGCTTCTAGAGCAGTGGTTCTCAACCTTTGTGTCCCCAGATGTTTTGGCCCACAACTCCCAGAAATCCCAGCCATTTTACCAGCTGTTAGGATTTCTGGGACTTGAAGGCCAAAACATCTGGGGACCCACAAGTTGACAACCACTGTTCTAGGGGGTGTTGGAGTGTCCCGAGTTTCACAGAAATAGACTTGGTGGCCTACAGATGCAGTGTTTCCACTCCAAGTTTAGAATATCAAGGGTTGACCCATCCATCTCCCAACAACAGTATATTTATGTTATCAAATTCTCCCTCCAAGACAGCTTTTGTTGTTAGCCAGCAACCTATTTCTTCCTTTACCAGCTGCATTAAGAACTACCACGCTGCCGTTTGTTTCAGTTACAGTCTTAGCAGGCAAGCAGCTAGTAGTCAATGCCACTGGGAATATAAAGCAATCAAGCTGTACAATAACATAGAGAAATTGCAACCACTTCACTTATAATCCAGAAGCACTGTTCACAAAGCATCCTACAAGTATAAGAAATTTAAGTAAACGAAACAGAAAATGCAGGAAAAAGTAAAATCAGAATTCCAAGAGTTGCTGGTGCTGATTTTTGTCTAAATTGTAGGGGATTGGAACAAGGAATTCAAAAGTATTCATCTTCAAAGCCTGTTTGCCATTTTGAATCCCACTTTTAGGGGGAAAAAAGGGATATTAAAAAGTCAAATTATCATAATATTGTGCCAGAACTTTTGTCCATTGGTTCCTCTGCATGATTTATATAATATTGGGCAGATTCATTTTTAATACTATACCTTCTAAATGCCCATGGATGTTGTAAAGGAATGCTTTGGGGTTGAAAAGATTAGCCATTTACAGAAACGTTGCCTGTCTTCACTGTTTCCTGTTTTTGGTCTAAAATTATTTAGCCGCTTTGGTCCCTCTATTTTATCAGTTTTATACTTGTTTTATTTGTGCAATGCTTTTGACACAAAATAAAATACATCCCCTGGGACAGTGGTCCTCAATCTCTGGGTCCCCAGATGTTTTGGCCTTCAACTCCCAGTAATCCTAACAGTTGGTAAACTGGCTGGGATTTCTGGGAGTTGTAGGCCAAAACACCTGGGGACCCACAGATTGAGAACCACTGCCCTAGGATGCAGGGGGAAAGGCAAAAGATTCAAAGCTGGCATATAGTGTAGTGTAGTGTATTTTTTTTAAAAAAACTTGGCATTATATTAAATGTCCTTTGAACACTAGCTGGCCACTTGGAGTGCCTCTGGTGTTGCTGTAAGAAGGTCCTCTATTGTGAATGTCGCAGGGCTTAAACTGCATTGTAATAGGTGGTCTGTGGTGTGCTCTTCTCCACACTCCCATGTCGTGGACTCCACTTTGTGGACCCATTTCTTAAGGTTGGGAGAGCCAACCCACTGGGTGACATTGGACAAGTCACATCCTCAGCTGAAGGCAAAAGTAAACCTCTTCTGAACAAATCTTGCCAAGAAAACTTTGTGATAGGGTCACTATAATTTGGAAATTACCTGAAAGCATACAACAACAAAGTTTAGGTAATCTGGTTTATGCATCATGTCACTTAAAATACAAAGAAGAACTCTAAAAGAAAGCAACACCTCAGATGCATTCAAAGTAGAAACTCGTACAAGGTACGGATATATAAAAATAAGTCAGCATATGTAACAGAATCAAAATCAATACAATGAATATTTTATGTTGAGAAATCAAAAGAAATTGTACTGACTCATTTGGGAATGTTAAATATGAATTCTGATTAAGGAATTATTTATGGGACTGTGAACAAAGACCTTTATTCCCTTCAGCTCACATTACAGCACTGAGGTAAGGCTTCTGTGTTGATACTGGGGGAGGAGCTGTTTGATTTTGTATTTCATCTGTTTTATATTATATGTAAAGCTAATTTATTCTGTATATTCCTGAACAGTATCTACTGTTTTCGATTGACCAATAGTAAAAGTGGCTTAGAATAAAAGCCATGTAACTAAAACAATAAATACACACAATATAATGCAGAAGCAGCCAAGATAACAAGAGTTTTGTTATTTTAAAAATGCTAAATACCTATTAGCTAAAAGCAGTGAATTAATGTATCATTTCATTGCTTGCAAAATTTTCTCAATATCCAAGTGTCATAGAACTAAATTTGGAACATATTGCAGAATTAATACATAATCCAGACCCTCCTGGATCTCAAACAATGTGTATCCTGCTTTCCAAAGCTTATACTGCTGGTGTTTTAGGAACTATTGAACCAATCCACTCTTCCACTGCAGTCACGTTACATAATTAGATACTTACTGGGTTGAGCACCTTTGATATCACACCTCTCCTCAATAGCACAATTGTGCCAGTTCACCATTCCACAGTCCTCTGACCTCACTTCCATACATGCTCATAACCCCATCTTCTTGCAATACTGAGTTCCTCAGTTTTTATTATATGTTTATTTTCAGCACAATAACATGTTTTAAGCATTACAAATTTTAAAAGTTAAATATCTGTATAAAACAAAACAGCCATCTTGGGAATAGTGAGAAGGGGAGAGAAGAATCTCATCCCCTGATCTCATTTTATTCTGGTTGCTTCTGGTTGCTCTAGGTGCCCTTACTGCCCATTACAGGGAAAACCAGTGGATTCCTAATCCATCGAAAACACAGACATGTGCTTTTCATCTTAAGAACAGACAAGCATCTCGAGCTCTGAGGACTACCTGGGAAGGAATCCCATTGGAGCATTGCAGCACACCCAAATACCTGGGAGTTACTCTGGACTATGCTCTGGCCTATAAGAAACACTGCTTGAATGTCAAGCAAAACTTGGGTGATAGAAACAATATCATAAGAAAGCTGACTGACAAAACCTGGGGATCACAACCAGATACAGTGAAGACATCTGTTCTTGTGCTTTGCTACTCTGCTGCTGAGTATGCCTGCCCAGTGTGGAACACATCTCACCACGCTAAACAGTGGATGTGGCTCTTAATGAGACATGCTGCATTATTACAGGATGTCTACAGCCTACACCACTGGAGAAATTATACTGTTTAGCCAGTATTGCACCACCTGACATCTGCCAGGAAGTAGCAGCTGATAATGAAAGGACTAAGCCAATGACATCTCCAGCCCATCCCCTGTTCGGATATCAGCCAGCACGCCAATGACTTAAATCAAGAAATAGTTTTCTATGATCGACAGAGATACTTACAGGAACACCTCAGCAAGCAAGAGTCCAAAATGGCCGGCAAAAAACCCAGAACCTCAATCCATGGCTGATACCAAGTGAGAGACTCTCCCCTGGGCACACAGAAGACTGGGTGAATTGGCAGGTGCTGAACAGACTGCGTTCTGGCACCATGAGATGCAGAGCCAACCTTAAGAAATAGGTTTACAAACCGGAGTCCACAACAAGAAGAGCAAACCACATACCACCTATTACAACACAGTCTGAGCCCTGCCACATGCACAGTGGAGGACCTCCTCATAGCAACACCAGAGACACTCCAAGTGGCCAGCAACTGGTCAAAGGACATTTAATATAATTTCAAGTTTTTAAACTTTGTGTTTTCTGAATACATTACAACTGTACTCTTGGCCTGCTTCTGCTATGATAAATAAATAAATATCTCATTTTATTGCTGGCATGCTGGTACAAAAGCAGAAGGGACATATTGTACTACAATGTGTGATGGTAATAGTAGGATTGGAGGCTATTTTTTTTTTTTTAGATATATTTTTATTAATTTTGCAATATAAAATGTACAAAACAAAGAGACATACATATGACATATGTGTTGGGGAAGGGGAGGACAAGGAAGTGACTTTGGTTACAATACAAAAGGATAGACATACAGACTAACTAACAGATATAACTAGAGCCCCCACTCCCCCTCCCCCCCTCCCTATGAGCCACCCCTTCCCAAACTACTCCTCTTAACCCCCCTACATCATAGTTTAAAATCGACTTCCTCTCATCTCATCCACTTTCTGATATATATCTTCTTTCTGCATTTATATTAACAATTTTTTTCTCCTCACATTCTATCCAATGCTGGTTTTATTTCAGTATATTTCATTCTCTATATAGTTTTTGAGCAGGCTCCAGTCCGTCGCAGTGATTCCTTTTCCGTTGTGTTGTTTAATCCAAAAGGTCAGCTCGTCCATCTCCTGTACATCCAAAACTTTTTCCAACCAATCTGCTCTTGAGGGTATTGCGTCTTGTTTCCATTTTCTAGCAAGGGTCATCCTGGCTGCAGTTACAAAAAAAGTAAACAACTTCTCTGTATTTTTATCAGAAAATATTTTGGAATCGTACATTCCTAGTAAATATATTTCTGGATGCATCGGTATATTTTTCCCTAGAATTTTTCTACATTCTTTATTTATCATCTCCCAGTACTTCTTCACTTTGGGGCATGACCACCATAGATGGAAAAAAGTGCCCTCTTTCTCTTTACATTTCCAACACCTGTTATCCACTTGCCTGTACATTTTAGCTATTTTCTGTGGGGTTAAATACCAGCGGTGTGCCATTTTCAACCAGTTCTCTTTCATATCAGAAGCATAAGTGTATTTAAGTTTTTCCCTCCATATCGTCTCCCATTCCTTTAGCTGAATGCTTCTGCCTATATTTTTAGCCCAGGCTATCATTGAATTCTTGATTAATTCTTGATTAATTCCCAGTAAATGCTTATATAGGATAGTTATTGTTTTCTTTTTGCTCTTTTGAATTCTCTCCCATAAGTCATCTTCCTCTCCAAATCCCAACTTTTTGTCCTCTTTGTAGCTTTCCTTTATTTGAGCGTATTGGAACCATGAGATGTTTCTAAAGTTTTTCGCTAACTCTTTTTGAGATCTGAGTTCCATAGATCCGTTCTTTTTAAGGAGGATATCTCTATAGGAGGGCCATTGGATCCATCCTAGGAGTCTGCGCTGATTTGCCTCTAAGGGCGACACCCATAATGGTGTTCTAAGGAAGAGATATCTTTTGTATCTTTCCCAGACTCTTATTAATGCGGATCTCACGAAGTGGTTACCGAAATTCCCTTCCTTTCTAACTCCCCCGTACCAAAGGTACGCATGCCACCCTTTTCGAAGGTTAAAACCCTCAATGGTCAAGATCTTGATATTATTTAGTTTTGTCCAGTCCCTGACCCATGTGAGTGCGCACGCATCATGGTATAACTTCATGTTGGGTAGCCCGAACCCACCTTTTTCTAGTGGCATTGTCATAATAGTCTGCTTGATTCTGGGTCTTTTATTTCTCCAGATGAATTTAGATATCGCGCTGTTCCATTCCTTAAAGATTCTATTGTTCCTAATAATAGGTAGGTTTTGGAAGAGAAATAGTAACTTGGGTAATACGCTCATTTTTATAGTTGCTACTCTGCCTAGGAGTGAGATGTTCAGCTTATTCCATGCTTCTAGATCCTTCTTAATTTCCTTCCATTTCTCAGTATAATTGTTTTTGAGGAGATGGAGGTTCCTCGATGTGATCCATATTCCTAGGTATTTGATCTTGCTTGCTGTTTTAATTCCCGCTATCTCTTCTAATATCTTTTGATTGGATTTCGTGATGTTCTTGGGTAAGAGCATTGTTTTTTTCTTGTTTATTCTGAAGCCCATCATCTTACCAAATTTTTCTATTTTTTCTAGCCATTTTGTTATGTTTTCTCTAGGATTTTCAATTATGCAGATGATATCATCGGCAAACGCTCTTAGCTTAAGTTCTTGTTTGTCAATTGTAAGGCCTTTGAGTGTTTTATCTTCCCTTATTTCTCTTAGTAAAATCTCCAATGCGAAAATGAATATTAGTGGGGATAGGGGACATCCCTGCCTCGTTCCCTTTTCTATTTGGAACTCTTCTGAGGTGTTGCCGTTTATTACCAGCTTTGCTCTCTGATCTTTATAAATGGCTTCTATTGCGTTCCTAAAGTGAAAGCCAAAGTCCATTTCTTGAAATAGGGATTTAAAAAATGCCCAGTTAACGTTATCAAACGCTTTTTCAGCGTCTACTGCGAGCAATGCTGCTTCTTTCTGATGGTGGTGTTCATAATACTCTATGGTGTCTACGATGGATCTTATGTTCTCTTTAATGCTTCTATTGGGAAGAAAGCCATTCTGGTCGTCTCCAATCCACTCTGTTAGAAAGTTTTTAAATCTATTCGCCATTATATTTGAGAAGATTTTGTAGTCGTTGTTTAGCAGGGATATTGGGCGGTAGTTCCTGATGTCCTCCTTATCCGTACCCTCTTTGTGTATTAATACTATCTCTGCTAATTTCCAAGATTCTGGAATTTCACCTTCTTGTAGTGCCTTGTTCATGACCTCCTTCAGGGTGTTTACGATTTCTTCCTGCATGGTTTTGTATAGGCATGCCGTATACCCATCCGGGCCCGGCGCCTTGTTGTTTTTGAGGTTCTTAATTGCTGTTTTGACTTCCTCTAGAGATATTTCTTTATTCAGATTTTGCCTCTGTTCTTCTGTAATTTTTCCTAGATTTTGTTTACATATGTATTTCATTATTTCTTCTTCGTTGGCTTCATTTTTCCTGTATAGCTTTTTAAAGAAATTTTGAAATTCTTCTGTTATTTCATTATCTTTTACCAGTACTTTGTCCTTCGTCTTGATTTTGGTTATCTGTTCTGATTTGTTCTTCCTCCTGATTTTCCATGCCAGTAATTTTCCTATTTTATTTGCGTTTTCGAATTCTCTCTGGCGTACATATTTTAGTTGTTTTGCTGTCTGTTCTAGTTCCAGTCTATGTTTTTCCTTTTTGAGTAACTCTAGCTTCTCTTTTATTGCCTGGTTTTCTGGTTTGTTCTTCAATTCTTTTTCTGTTGTCTTTATCTTTTTTTCTATTGTGTCTTTTTGATAGTTTCTAATTTTATTTCTAATTGCATTCTGCTGGATTAAATGACCCCTTAGTACAGCTTTGTAGGCATCCCAAAGTATTTGGACCTTGGTTTCCTCATTGGTGTTTAACTCAAAATATTCTTTTGTTTTTTCCTTATGTTTCTTAATATCTTCTTCGAATTTGAGTAAATTATCGTTTAGACGCCATTTTCGGGTGTTTTGTTTATGATTTATTACCATTGTTATTGGGCAGTGGTCAGAGTAATCTCGTGGGAGTATGTTTATTTTATCTATCTTCGCTGTTATCGCTCTTGTGGTCCATATCATGTCGATTCTTGACCATACGTAATGCCTGTTTGAGTAGTATGTATAGTCTTTTACTTCGTTGTTATGGATCCTCCAGGCATCATCTAGATTGTACTCCTCCTTCCACTTGAGCAAGGTTTTAGGCAGCATCCCAGTATTATTTGTTTTCCCCTTCTTCTGTTTTTTAGACTTATCTAGTGTATAATTTATGATTCCATTAAAGTCACCCAGTATTATCATATGGTCATATTTTGCTTCTGAGATTTTCTCTGTTAATGCTTTAACGAATTTCCCTTTCGGGCCGTTAGGGGCGTAGATGTTACAGATGAGGATGGTGTCTATCCCTATTGCTATTTTAACTGCTAGTAGTCTACCTTCCTCATCTTTAAATACAAGTTCTGAGTGTATTTTGTCATCTATGTATAATGCTACCCCTTTTTTCTTATCAGGAGCTGAGGAGTAGTATAGTTTACCTATTCTTGGGCATACTAGGTGTGGGGTATGTCGCTGCGCGATATGTGTTTCTTGTAAGGCTATTACATTATATCTTCCCCGTTTCAGTTGGTTAAATATGGCTTTCCTTTTATTCGGGGAGTTTAGACCGTTCACATTATTAGAGTAGAATTTTACCTGATGTATAAGATTATCCATTTGTTCCATTTTTTTCCTCTTGTTCCGAGTCGTCGTCATCCAATTCCTCCATGTCTTTCTCGTTGTAGTTTTGACGGTCCGAGGTCATATCACCAGTTTCTGGAGATTTGCTTCTTTTTCTCTTGGATTTCTTCCTTTTTCCCTCCGGTCTTTGTGGTGTTCTGATTTTGCATTCTTTTTCTAGCCTTTTGTAAAAGTCTTTAGCTTTTTCCTCTGAGGTGAGCCAATATCTTTCACCTTTATATGTAGCCATTATTCCCTCTTGTTTCTCCCATCGGAATCTGATATTTAATTTTTTTAATTCATCTGTTAGGAAGAAGTACTTCCGCCTCTTGCTCAGGGTGTCCGATGGGAATTCTTTTAATACTGTTATTTTGGAATCTTTAAAGTATATTGGCTTCTGGTAGTTTAATTTCAGTATGTCATCCCTGGTCTTTTTTCTAACAAAATTTACAACTATATCTCTCGGGACCTTATTTTTTTTCGCGTAATTGGTCTGAATTCTATATATCCTGTCCATGCCGTTATCGATTTCCTGTGGTGTCAGCTCTAGTAGTTTAGCCAGGAGAGTTATCATAATTTCCCTGATGTTTTCTTTTTCTGTTTCTACTACATTCCTGAAACGTAGTTGGAATTCAGAGTCGTTCTGTTCTATCCTTTCCTGAATTTTCCCTAGTTTCTTTGTTTGTTTTTCAATGTCTTCCACTTTTCCTTGTAGACCTAATTGTGTTTTTTCCAGTTTTGTGTTGCTGGCTTTTACTTCCTTTAGTTCTTGTATTGCCCTAGTTATTTCCCCTTTCATTAAATTCATATCCTCTTTAAATTCTCTTTTAATTTCTGAAACCTCTGCTTGAAGGACTTTTTGCTGGGCATCTTGTTTTTCTGCCCTCGCTTGAAAATCGGCTTGCAATTTATCTTGTTTTGCTGATAGACCCTTTAGCTCATTTTGTATTTCCATTAATATTTCTTTTAGACCTGGTTCTTCTGTTGTTGGTACTGGAGTTGGTGGTCCAGCCACTGAGTGTCTTCTAGGGGTTCCTTTAAGATCTTTTAGCTCTTTTAGATCTTTCATTTCTTTCTCTGTTTTTGTCTTTGCGTTAGACATCTCTATTCTTAAGTGGTTTTAATATAGATGGAAAGTTTATCTCCTTTTTTTTTTTTATATATATATTATTATTATTTTATTTTATTTTATTAATTATATAGTATTATATATATATTATTATTGTTTATTTATTTCTTAATTTTTACTTTATTTTATTTTCAAGAGTCAATCAGCAATAGAGTTTACCAGCTGTGTCTTATTTTCTTAGTCCCTTTCCTTTAGTTAATATTATGCAATACTTATTAATTTTATGGCTACGGGGATATTTTATTTATTTTTTGTTTATTTATTTCCTAGTTATTATTTTATTTTGTTCTGTTTTGTTGGTCTCCTTCTTTTAATTATTTAGAGCAGAGTTTGTGCCACCGATCTTACTCTTTTAGTTTCTCGTATTCTATCAGTCCCTCTGTTTTAGCTTCACCTCACTGGTCTATTTCTCTTTCCCGGCTCGTCTTCTTCTCTTCCTCGACACGTCTGCTTCTCGTCCTCGTTAAGATGTTTCTTTCTCTGATGTTTTCCCTCAGTTCTGTATTGTCTCTTTCTCTATGCCTATAATCTTGTTATTCGTTGTCTTCTCTTCATCTGCAGCTGGAGGGATCTCGCTTGTCTTTTCTCTATGGTTCCCTTGTGTTTCCTTGTGTTGCTTCTCTTCCGGTCCCTCCGTGCCTCTTTTTGATGATCCTCACCTCCTCTCTTCCCCCAGCCCCCTTTCCTGCCTTCCTTCGCCGCGTGGTGCACTCTCGCCTGCGTCGCCGCCTTTCTCCTCCGCCTTGGCTGGGCCGTTCCCCCGCGCGGGACACCACTCTCGCCGGCCTCGCTGATCTCACTCTCGGCTCCGTTTCCTTCTATCTCGAGCACCTCTCAGCCTTGGCTGGGCGCTGCTGGCGCGGTGAGCTGTCTTCTCGCGACTCGCTCCCTCCAACCGTGGCTGCGGGCGCCACGGCCAGACGATCCCCACGGATGCCTCCAAGGATTCGCCTCCGCCGCTGATTGCTTCGCAGCCGCACACCCTCTCCCCTGGCGTCTCTCCGCGCGGGGCCTCTATCCTGATCCGGAGAAGGCTCAGGGAGGGGGGGGGGGAAAGGGGGAAGGAGCCGCCGAGCAGGTCCTACTTTAAATTCCTTTGGATATCTTCCCTTGAGCTGGGTTGATCTTTCTTTATATTTACTTTATGATGGCAAGTGTTATTCTGCTTTGTCTCTTTGTCTCCAACTCCAGCTTTCCCCTGCTTTTTCTCTTTCCTTCCTCTCCCTCCTTTGCTTCTCTTTCTTTCTTTCCCTTGCCTCTCTTGCTTCTCTTGCTTCTCTTGCTTCTCACTCTCTTACTCTCTTACTCTCTCTTTCCTCAGTCCTTTGCGTCCCAAACGTTATAGAGCAGCTGTGTTGTTTTCACCAGGCGTTATATATTCCAGGATTCCAGGATTCCCGGATTCTTTTCTTCTTTAACAGCGTATTCTATATCCTCTTTTTTCTTATTATCCACTTGCTTTCCTTTTGTGTTTCCTTTTATTTTGCTCTGCTCTTTTGGATTTGGATTTGGATTTGGAAATTACAATTTAATTTAATTTGCATTGTTAGTTTTCCCCTCTAGTTTCCCAGCTTCTCTGCTTCCTGTTTTGTAGCGTTTTGAGGAGATCAGAGGATGAATGAGTTTATTCATTCACTACTCACGCGTTTCATTTGCTCCGAGGAAACGCTTCTTTCTTCATTTTGTATTCCTTCTTCTGTGGTGTGATGGACGCGAAGGTAGTAAATGCGGAGTATCTCCGCTTCCCAGCTACAGGCTCGCTTTGCCGCGACCTCCACCTCTCGGAGGAGCCGGAGGGAGATCAAGCGGCTTGGCACTATTCAATCCCCTCGATCCAGGATTGGGTGCAGGGTCTACGACCCCGTTTTAGCCTTGGAGCTGGTTGATCCGCTGAGAGAGCTCAGCAAACCCGTCCTGCCTCCATGCAGCGTCCACCGGAAGTCGACTCTATCTGAGGATCTGAGACAGATAGAGTCGACTTCCGGTAGGATTGGAGGCTATTGATGGGTTTCCCCCATTAATACCTAGAGATGGGGGGCATGGGGGGGCATGGTTTGATAGGGACTCAAAATGCTGGTTTGCCTGCCTCGTGTAATAAAAATCCAAAGAGTTGCTACCAGGTATGGCTGGTATGGAAACTTACAATCAGAAACCATGAGTTTACGTAATATTCAATAGAGAGAAATTGGCATCCCTTTCTAAGATATTCAAGATTATTGCTGAGCTAATTCACCAGCAAAAAGGGAATGCCATTCTGTGTACATTTTTGTATGCCAGTTTATATCAGATGCACATTAGAAATTATGATTATTACACACACACACACACACATATATATATATTTGTCATAACTCAAAAATCACTGGGCAAGTTTACACCAAATTTGGACATGATTTACCCATCAGGCTAATGAGTGACCATCACTCATAAAAACACTGAAAAAACACAGTGGAAGAAACTTAAAAAGCCAAAAACTAAAAATACATTACAATGCATGCACAAAACTACATATATACACATATACAAAAATATATATGCATATATATACACACAAAACACATATACATAGACTGGGACACAGCAACGCATGGCAGGGCATGACTAGTGTGTGTGTGTATATATATATAGAGAGAGAGAGTTTCACAAGATATTTAGAATTCGCTGCAATGGGCTCCATTAAGTACAGTCACAGCAAGGATTCTCTTACACAGAATGCTTGGATTTCAAGGCCTTTCAAACACTGAAAACATATGGGACACAGGAAGACTCGTGTCATGCTTCATATGGTATCTTCACTGTCATCAAGAATACCTTGGCAATAATTCCTCTTTTTTTCACAAGCAAAAGAGATAAACGGCTTGGGTTCGATGTGGTCATTGTCTCTGGAACATGCATCTTTCCCAAAAGCCTTGTCTATGAATGGAAATCTGAGCCTGAACCACATTAATGGCACCAATTTCACAGGCACACACTTCTCATGAAAGTAAACAATATAACTTAAATGTAGCAGGGGGAATCAGACCCTAAGAATGGCATTTTATGACCCCTTAGCAGCACTAAACTCTTAAACTGAAACAAATACTTGACAGCGGCATTAGCAGCAGCCTATGCGGCCCCCTGTCTGACAGGCTCATGACTAGTAAAAATATTGCTTAGGGTCATGCTGCACTTTCCTGCACAGATTTAATGAATGGAATGCACGACGTGCTTACCAAGCCAGGCTAGATAAACATGGAAAAAATCTAGCAGAGCTGTGTCACAGACCACAATGGTTACATAGGGTATATAATTGGAAGAAGAGATTCCTTTGCTATGTATCATTTACTTTTTATAGATCCTTGTTGATGAATATGTCATAGCCATTAATGCTTCACTGATGTCTGCATGCAGGGAATATATATATATATATATGATTACAAATTAGATGAGATCGCTACATTCTTATGCAGTGTCACAATATGTTCCTAAACCAGCTTTCCTCTTATTTTTTTAAAAAGCCAGATTTGAAAATGCTATGAAGTTTTTGACTTTTGTTAACAGCCAAGGCTATTGTTGCTGTCTTGCTTTGAAGCTTCTTCTACAATAGGCATATAATGGCCAAATTCCTATTGGGTACCCTATGCCAATAGTTGTATTTTTTCCAGGATCACAAAGTGTCAGTGAAGGAAAGCAGACTATGGCTAAAATCCTATTGTTAGTGCCAGTTGAAGTAAATGTATATTTACTGAAAATTATTGTTTTTGCCAAGTGGGTGAGGAAACACTTTAAAAAAGAGGTTCTACGTGCTAGTTCAGTCCAGAGAGTGAGAACAGGAATTGAGCGAAGAAAAGAGAAGAGAGTAGAGATTAGAACTGTGTTTGCCATGGGTAAACACTTTTTGCCTCAAAAGTGGGCTTTGAGGAAGCCTGTAATAACTTCTGAACAGCAAGACTTCTATAAGACATCTGGGGTTGGCTTGATGAGCCTCCCTCTTGACAAATCTGGCACCTTCCTGAAAGCAAGACCTGCTTTGTGAAACGTATGCAACTTTGAAAGATTGCATATGGCTGGAGTCAGAATAAGATACACAATACTGGAGTGTTGTGTGGTTTCTGGGCTGTATGACAGTGTTCTAGCAGCATTTTCTTGTGACATTTCGCCAGTATCTGTGACTGGCATCTTCAGATGATCCTCTGAAGATGCCAGCCACAGATGCAGTCAAAACGTCACAAGAAAATGCTGCTAGAACACAGCCATACAGCCCACAAGCCATACAACGCATACACCCACTCCAGTGATTCTGGCTGTGAAAGCTTTCGACAATGCATCTGATGAACGTAGAGGGTGTATGCCATAATAATAATAATTGTGCTGTCGCATGCTGGGCCTGTGCATATGACTGTAGACAGGACATAAATTCTGTGTGCCCAACAGGACGCCGGGGCTGCCTCAGATTAAAGGCCCTTAGATTCCCCCAACAGAGTCTTTAGATTGCTTAAAGTAAATCCAACAAAATTCTTTATTGATGAAAAACAAACAGGTACTTTAAAGCATTTTTAAACAGTCTATTGGCTCTTGCAATCTTGTTCACTGGGAACAGGCACTATCTTCTTAACTGTAATTAACTAATAGGGAAATCCTTAACTTCTAATCTGGGCAGTCTGTACTTGCCTCTGTTGGCGTGGAGCCCCTGCACCCGGTACCAACTGTGTCTGGCTTCCGCGAGCGACCCTTGCCAAGCAGAGCTTTGTAGACTTCCAGGGGAAAAGAAGGAGCTGTAAGGCTGTATAATCCTTGGCCAAGCTGTGGGCTGTATATCTCCCCAGCCAAGCTGTAGAAGACGAAGCTTTCTACAGGAGCTCTTCTTTTATGTCCTGTGCGAAAGGCTTCTCTGTGAGAACTGAACTCAAAATGGCTCCTATTCCCACTAAAACTCAAAAAGGGGCGGGACCAGAGAACCTAACTATAATTGACAGGTGGCTTGCCCTATGATTGCAAACTATAACAGGGCGCCATCCTACTGCAAAATCCCAAGCGTGGGATTGCAAACAAACATTTAATGCAAAGCAAACAGAATTGGAGCTTCTGGTACAGCTGTACCAGCACAATAATAGTAATAGTAGTAACAACAACAATTCTTTATTGATTAGTAAATTTTCACCATATCAAAACATATAGTAATAATAATAATAATAATAATAATAATAATAATAATAATCTTTATTTATACCCCACCACCATCTCCCCAATGGGGACTTGGAGCGGCTTACATGAGGCCTACATAATTTGTTGGGCCATAGGAAACCTTTGTAGCTTTAAAGAATCCCCGTGCATCATGAACATCTGTGAAGTGTTGGATTTCTTGAGCCTTTTTTGTCCACCAGATGCTCCTGAGTTCACTGGTCCTTCTTTGAACCTCTGTTTCTGCACTAGCATAGAACTTTTTCTAGGCAGCACAGCTGGTGTCTCTTTGCCATATGTGGAATGCTTTTTTTTCTTATCGATTAACTGTTGGATCTCATTATCATTTTCATCAAATTAGTCTTGATGTTTCTTAGTTTGGCATCAAAAGGTTTCTTCACAGGCTGTATTGATAGAGGTCTCCCATTTATTCCAATGTTCCTCAACATTTTCCTGGTATTCTATGGGTAGATGATCCTTGAGTGTTTTTTGGAGAAGGGTTTGTTTAGAAGGCTCTTGAAGGATTTGGGTGTTCATTTTATATTGTTTCTTTCTTCCTTAGAGTCTGTGTTTGGGGTGATTTTGATGGTCATCGTAGATCAAATTAACCTATGGTCTGTCCACCAATAATCAGTGCCTGTCATGGCTCTTGTGAGAAGCACACTGCGGTGGTCTCTGGCGCATATAATTACATAGTCTAAGAGGTGCTAATGCTTTGACCGGGGTGCTTTCATGATTTCTTAAACATTTTTCTAGTGGAAGAGTATGTTGGTGATGACAAGGTTGTGTTCCACACATTTGGTGAGAAGGAGGATGCCATTCGGGTTGCTGTTTTCAACCCCATCTTGTCCTATAGTCCCTGGCCACAGGTCTCGTCCACTTCTGGCATTAAAATCACCCAGGAGGATGATTTTGTCCTCCTTAGGTATCTCTGATAGTATGGTGTCCAGATGACATTAAAAAAATTCCTTGATATCTTCATCATCATCCAGTGTTGGTGCATGTTCTAGTTGGCCTATTCTTGTTGGGACTAACCAACAGGATCAAGGCAAAGGTTTGCCATAACTCAGCAATTTCTCTCTCTGTAATGTCTTAACTCCGTCAGAGCCATTGTGCTCCCGGCCTTTTCTTTTGTGCTGCTAATTTGCTGCACTAATCCAGCCAAGGAGCACCTGGGAAGGAATAAAGACATTTTCATTAATTTATTTCTGACAAGAAGAATATGTTAGGCAGGATTTCATACACCTATTTTCCTCCCGCCCTCTCTCTTCCTCTGACTGATACACCCAAACCAGCCTAGTAATAACAGAGATCCAGCCCCTGAAGGGCTCAGGGCCCTTCTTATCAGTTCCACACACCTCCAGGGAAGGGGGCATAAGGTATTGTGCTGCTGTCTCCAGTCAGAGAGAACAGCAGGGATTCTTGCTATCCTACCCCCCCCCCCCCCCCCGCCAATTTTGCTCTCCTAATTGAGAAGGCCAGCACTGCACAAAGGAATCTCCAATCTCAGAGATAAGAGAGACTTTCTGGAAAAGATTTAAGGGGCATGTCATTAGGGTATGAGAGAAAGGGAACGTGCTATACCAGAAAAACTGTAGAGTGGATATATACAGATAAGAAGCATTTAAATGCTGAATTGTTTCAGTAAAATACTTTTGTAAAGTGGTCTGAATTGCACCTCATGTTCTTCCCATAGGTGTGTTTGGCATTTTTGACATTAGCATGTAGTGGGCTGGTACTTACGATTGCTAAACAGCTTATGGCTATTAAACAGCAGGAAGCAATCGGAATACTTATATTAAAGTAAAAAGCTTTTGTTGTTGTTCCAGAAAGTCTATTCAATCTGAGAAACATAGTTACAGAAACTTATAAATGTATGTAAATCTTCCCAGGCGGCCATTGCTGACACTCTATTCTTTGGACTCCCTGTTTCTTTCTAGCTGAGAGAAGAAGCAAAAAAGCAGCCTTAAAAGACAGGAGGAAAGAAGTTAAACCTAAGCATTGTTTATTTATTTATTTACTGTATTTATATTCCGCCCTTCTCACCCCACAAGAGACTCAGGGCGGATTACAATGTACATATACATGGCAAACATTCAATGCCACACACACACAACATATACAGACAGACACACAGAGGCTATTTAACTTTCCAGCTTTCATGAGGGTATTCTGGCTGCCAGGGGAGCTGTCGCTTCACCATCCATTTGTGATACAGATAGAGTACTTCCTTGTTCATTGCTTGCTTGCTGGAGATTTTATGGCATCGTAAATTACAGTAGTTAAATTAGCCTCCCCACATAAACGGTACCTGAATTTCCTACTTGACAAATGCAACGGTCTTTCAGGCTGCAAAGGTTGACAGCAAGCTACACAATGGTCGGAAGCTCACTCCCACCCAGGCTGGCTTCGAACTCATGATCTTTCGGTCAGTAGTGATCTTAATGCAGCTGACTCCCATAGACAAAAGAGGGTTTTTTATGTTTCACCCCTTCACTGGTTGAGGTTTTTTACTACAGTGTTAGTGTTTTAATCTCCAAAACTGTCACCTACATGAGCTTCTTAATTTTTTACTCTCAACTTTCTTGTCCCCATTTTTCGATAGTTTTATTCTCCCCACCATCCCATACTTCTGTGTGTTGACTTCATAGACAGATGAATCTGTCAAAAACTCTGATTCCTTTATAATTGTAGGACAAGCCAAGGCTTGTGTTTACAGAGCTGAATGAAACTATACTAATCCAGAAAAGGCACGTGTGTGTTAACGGTTTACTGGTAAATATCCTTAAGGAGCAGTAATGCTGCAGTTGGATTCTGGCAAATAGTGGAGCGACATGATGAGATATGCAGAATCCACACAATTACCATGCCTGTAGCCTTCCACTGGCCCTAATAATAGCTTTGTTGTGAAACCTATATAATTTGATTTTAACAGCACACTAAAAAGCAAAAGCTCAGCACTTTACAAAGCAATTCTACATAGTTTGTGGGACAAATAGATTCTGGCTGTACTATGTTATGATAATTAGCCCAAACGGATTTGGATATGGTGGAAATAAAAATGCGGCTGCATCTATGTGGTAATGAGCAAGAAGGATCTAGGGGAAGACCATCAAAATGACTGTTAAGAGATCCATTGACGTCAGTGGGAGGTAAATATGAGCAGTTAAATGTGCAACGCATAAGATCTAAGTGGCACTGTCTTTTCTGGAGCTACATGTTGGACACAGAGAGGCCTGTTAAAGTTAATGAGGCAGATATTGGCATGAAGCAAGAAGCTCTCCTGATCTGCTAATGCCATGGGATACATCTGATGAAATCAAGTAGGAACAATGCGGCAAAGACAGTGCAGATAGGGCAGAAAATCAAAGCTTGGAAAAGAGTTTACTTCTAGATGCATGCAGAAACAGACATATATATCATGTTGAATTCAATTTGACGTCTCTGAACCATTATTTTTTGTCCTGTTGTCTCTACTGGATTTCCTGCAGGACATGGGAAAATTGGTTGTTTCAGCTAAACAGCCGAAATTCCTCAGCTATCATGCCCATGTATTGATATATGCATTGTCATTCATATGGGCACCCTTAGATAAGGGAGACAAAAAAAAAAACAGCTATGAGAGGAAGTTAAGTACCATTATTAAGTTGACCTGCTGCATCAAAGCATTTATCACTTCCTCAGTCTTAAATCCAGAGTAATCCTTAAATATGTCCAGTCAGAGCTGTATTCAAGTTCAGTCGGAGCTATATTCAACTCCAGTGAGAGTTAAATATTGAGACCATCTTAGAGACAATTGAACATCATACAAGAAAGAGACAATAATAAGAAATAAAGATTCAAGAGCCTGAGTTCAGCTAAAACTGTGTCTATCTCTCAAAGACTTTACCTCTCCTCATAAAGACTTTGTAGTGAAACCTAAGAGGAGAGAAAGTCTAAAATTCTTATCAGTTAATAAACTCTTGTTTAATTCAACTATATAGTCTCTGATCTGTTGCGTGCACAGCCAATTCACCTTCCAAGTAGTTAAGCTAGCGTGGGGGCACAACAGGGACCCTAAGGCAAATCTATTGTGGGATTTTCTTGGCAAGATTTCTTCAGAAGTAATTTGCCAATGCTTTCTTCTAAAGAGGAGAGGGTGTGATTTGCCTAAGATCATCCAGTAGTTTCCATGGCTGAGTGGATGTTCACATCTTGGTCTCCCAGAATCTTTGTCCAACACTCAAACTGCTACATTACACTGGCACATATATGCTGTTCTAAGTATACCTTGAACTCAGTGGTAACTCTGTAGTGCTAAGAAAATACGTTCCAAATCATTTCCAAGTTTTTCAGATCAGTCTTTTTTAAAGTATTAGAAGTCTGCAAGAGGGAAGTGGGCTACTGATTGCGGTGGAAATAGTGCAGTCTGAAGGAAGGAGACCACGGGGTTCTGGCCTCTATCTTCTTAATCTGTAATGACAGCTCTGATTCAGTCCCAGGCACTGATTAGATGGTATCAGTAAACATGTGTCTTTTAAAGTCCTATTGGATTTAGAGCTGGTGAAATTGGTTCCATTTATGTGCACTGAGGGTTCAGTCCAGACAAGTGATTTCTGCCAATTTATACTACACCATTTTATGTTGCCTCCTGGTGCTTCTTAATTCCTTGTTCAAATGTTTTCCTCACTTTAAAAACAATTCAAAGAGAAAGGTAGCTCATTTTGGTTTATTTGTGGATATACAGCTTGTGACGTTGAACATTGCTTTAGATATGAGTGCATCCAAGTTCCCTGCATGCCTTCTTATATGTGCTTGCAGATATGTTGTAATCCTTAAGTGGCCTCCTGCCTTCTATCAATGCTTCATTAATAGATATAGATATACCTGGAGGAATAATGCACAAGAATCAAACTATAATCGTGATACAGTTTGTTTCTGTAGAGCAGTATGAGTCTTCTTTACTTCCTCTTCCTTCATGGTCAAACTTCTCTGAAGCTTCATTGATGGAGGTGGGGAGCTCCAAATGTAGAAATATCACCATTATCGCTACTTTTAGAGAAAAATAACATTTAAAAAACCTATACATTTTAATGAGGCAACTGAGAGGAGACAGATCATGTGAGAGCTGAGAATTGTAAAAGTAATGGAGAGAGGGGGAGATAAGATGTGTTTGTGTGTGCCTTCAAGTCACTTGTTGGCTTATGGAGACCTCGTGAATTTCATAGAGTTCTCTTAGGCAAAAAATACTCAAAAATGATTTTACATGTCCCTTCCTTTGAAATGTAGCGTACAGCACCTAGTATCCATTGACAGTTCCCTATCCAAGGCTCATCCTGCTTAGCGTTCAAGTTCAGAAGGTATCTGGTGTCTTACTTACTTACTTAGGTGATCCCTCATTGTCCGAGTAGGAAAGTCTTCTGAGATCAGTGTACTAGTGGGTCCGTAGGTGACTGTGGGGCCCTATTCTTGATCTGCACCTTGCCCTGCAGTGAGGGCATTGATTTCCAGGTGGAAAGCGGTCTCGGTTGGGGTTGGGTTGATGCGCCTTCCTCTTGGCATGTTTCTCTCTTTCACTCTCCATCTGTGCCTCTTCAAATTCTAAAGCACTCCAGCTGGAGCGCTCAAGGGCCAGGGCTTCCCAGTTCCCGGTGTCTATGCCAGAGTTTTTAAGGTTGGCTTTGAGCCTGTCTTTAAATCTCTTTTCCTGCCGACCAACATTCCATCACTATCAGTGTTGTCCATCAGGGTCCGTACGTTCCATGTTCTGAAGTTCATTTTTCTTTTTTGGCCACAGGGTGGTGACCCCACTGGATCCTAAAAGGGCTGCTCAGTCATGGATACAGCTGCCAAACTACTCAACTGCCTTGGACCTTGAGGTAGAGTGACTGAGTCCGTATCCACCGCCCATGTGCCAGTTTGTGACTAAGGGCTTCCAGATTTCGCAGTCCTGTCCCCGTCGCCACTCGCCGATTGCCATGGGACTTTTGTTGATTTGTTTTTATTTTCCTTGGAAAATGTCTGTCCGTGAGTTTTTTTAATGTGTGGAAGTCAGTGCACAACTGATCAACACACAGTCTTCACGGAGTGAGGTTCCACTGGTGGCATAGTTTAACAAGACGGTCATGGCTTCTCAATCTGTTGCAGCCTTCTTCCACCTTCACAGCCATTGTAACATGTACCATGTTATCCTCTGCCTGCTCCACCGTTGAGGTCTTTGGGTCTTCGGACTGTGCTTGGTCTGGAATCTCCCCCGCGGCCACTCCTGGGAGTGCACGACTCCAGTTGTTGTGCCCAAAGGTTCATTGGAACATGCAAGCCCCCTCACCATGACAAGGTGACAGTCCATAGAGGGGGTTTCTGGTGCCATTAGGCTACTGTAGACTGTAGACACTTCTTACAGAATTGCTAATGTTCTAGAGAGGTTTTTAAACTATCTCTGTGAGATGAAAATTTCTCTGGATCAATGTATTAGCTAAAGAAGGAAATGAAGCAGGGTCAGAAGGCAAGCTGTAAATGCATAGCAGTCAACCCTCTGTAGCCACATATTCTGTATCCATGGATTCTACCATGCACAGCTTTAAATTTAAAAAAAAAATCCAGAAAGAAAATATTGATTTCGCCATTTAATATAAGGGGCACCAATTCACTATGTCACTGTGTATAATGGGGTGAGCATCCATGGATTTTGATATCCACAAGGTGTCCTGCACCAAACCCCAGCAGATAGGACCCACTGTACTTATGATTGTCAATAATTGGGAAACCAAAAACAGAAAGTACATTTAATATTTCCTCCCTGGTTCTGACAGCTCTTCCCTTGTCTTTCCATTCACAAAGATAGACCTGTTTCTTGTCAGGATAATAGCTGTAGGGAGCAGCACTTCTCAGATAGTCCAGTGTCACAGAAAGACCTCAAAGATCTTTAACACACAATCATTCCCCAATGGAATGTGAGGATTGCATATTTGAAAAGTTAATGGTCATAGCCCACATTATTACATACAGAAGGTGCTGCCTAAAAACAAAATGAAAGCAACTATAACCAAAGGTTAGATGGAGTTGGGATTCAAAAAGTATGGGCAAAAAAAAAAAGCCAAATTCAGCAAAGGAGTGAAAAGTTGCATTCATTGGCTTTACCAGGAAATACACAGGACAAGAGAAACATTATTTGGATCTCGGGAACAAGAGGAGTGAGTACAACATTGAAACCCAACACATCCGGCCAGCATGGATGAATGGAGACAAAGGAAGCCACCGCATTGTTTTATCCTGTCTTTTGTTCTGAATTATTTCTGCAATTTACTTGTATGCTGCAGTTGATAAAATCTGAACTAAATAAGCACCTGGCGAGACATCTTTAAAAAGAATGGTGCTGCTTTCTGTGATTAAAAACAATGTTCTTTTCAACCTCATCTTGCAAAAGAAAAGGTGATATCTCTTACCAAGTGTTTTTGTTGCTGCCATCCATCGAAGCAGCCAAGCATCATTAAAGCTGCACAGCCAAAAGTACACAAGGAACAATGCTGGTGCATATATTCTAATGTGAATAGAATTTTAAAACATTTATGAAAGAGTTAGCCTAGTAGGATGTCACTCATCTTGAGGTAAGTACCAGCTTGTTTTAATGGAAATAAAACAGAAAGTGTACAATTATTTATTATTTTATTTACAGTATTTATATTTGGCCCTTCTCACCCTGTAGGGGACTCAGGGCGGATCACAATGCACATATACATGGCAAACATTCAATGCCACAGACATACAACATATATAGACAGACACACAGAGGCTATTTAACTTTCCAGCTTCATGAGGATATGCTTTTTGAATTCCGACTGCCGGGGAAGCTGTCGCTTGACCATCCTGATGGAGTACCTCATTCGTTTACATGCTGCTGGAGAGTTTTATGGCGTCGTAAATTAGTTAAATTAGCCTCTCCGCATAAGCGGTACCTAAATTTCCTACTTGACAGATCCAACTGTCTTTCGGGCTGCAAAGGTCGACAGCAAGCTAGACAAATGGTCAGGAGCTTACTCCGATCAGAGCTGGATTTGAACTCATGACCTTTTGGTCAGTAGTGATTTTAATGCAGCTGACTCCTAACCAGCTGCGCCATAACTCAGTCCTTATTATGAATCATAATTGGACCTTCCTCTACCTCAGTGGTTTCTCAACCTGTGGGTCCCCGGGTGTTTTGGCCTACAACTTCCAGAAATCCCAGCCAGTTTACCAGCTGTTAGGAATTCTGGGAGTTGAAAGCCAAAACATCTGGGGACCCACAGGTTAAGAACCACTGCTTTACCTGATACTTAAAGGCCATGTAAAACCTAGTTTGGTCCACTTTCCAACCTTTCAAGGCTGTTGTAAAGCTTGGTAATATTTGCAGGATCTAACAGTGGTTCCCAAACTTTGGCTACCAAATGTTTTGGACTTCAGCTCCCAGAATTCCTGACTGCTTGCCAAGCTGTCTAGGCCTTTTCAGAGTTAAAGTCTAAGACATCGGGAGGACCAATATTTGCGAATCGCTGCTCTAATATATTATTCAGATATTAAGAACCTCATCACATGGACCTTGAGAAGCATTGGGGACTATCTGTCTAGTAAGGGGAATTGTACCGTTAGATCAGGGGTCCTCAAACAAAGGCCCGCGGCTGGATACGGCCCTCCAAGGTCATTTACCTGGCCCTCGCTCAGAGTCAACCTAAGTCTTAAACAACTTGAAAGCACACAACAACAACAATAATCCTATCTCATCAGCCAAAAGCAGCTCCACACTTCCCATTGAAATACTAATAAGTTTATATTTGTTAAAATTGTTCTTCATTTTTAATTATTGTATTGTTTTAAGTGTTTTTTGCACTACAAATAAGATATGAGCAGTGTGCATAGGAATTAATTCATGTTTTTTCAAATTATAATCCGGCCCTCCAACAGTTTGAGGGACTATGACCTGGCTCTCTGTTTAAAAAGTTTGAGGACCCCTGCGTTAGATCCTCAATTGTCCAGTTTCAAATTCTGTCTTCCCATGACACATTTCTCTCTTCAAGTTTCCACTTGTTGTCTGTGTTTGGAACCATCACATCAGAATCCTTTTCTTTGCTCTCACCATATTCCTTTTTTTAAAAAAATCAGGGAAAACTTCAATATCTGAAAGCCAAGATTAATATGGACTTCATCCCATTTGGCAGGAAAAGCGGGTGAATTTTAACCCCCTTTGCCATTATAAGTCTTTCCCCTCCCTTCCTTCTCTCCATTATACCAGTGTAATTATAAACCCCTTTGTCATGATCCCCTTCTGCTAGACTTTCACTCCCTCCATTAGACCAGTGTTATGTTAAAAAGCTAGCAAGAGCACAATTTCAAGCCTAGATTACTATTAAGGAGAAAATGCAGTCAAAACAAAGTGGTGAAGAACACCCATTCCTCCATGTCACTGAAACGATTCAACAGGAGTAAATCTGTCAGATCCCATCACATGTTTTTTGGCATTAGCAACGGTTTTGGCAAATGCCAGGGCTCAGAACACTATTTCTCACCCATGTTCTGAACTTTCTCCTTTCAGCATGGTTCAGCTCCATTTCAAGGACGAAAGACAGCAGATGACAGCCAAAAGTAGGTAAATGTCATCTGATGGACTCCATGCTACTTTGTCCTTGAAACAAGCCTAAGTGTCCTATAATGGGGAAAATGCTCCGTGTGATGAGGTCCTAAATCACAGCAACAAATACTCATCTGAAACACAAATATGAAACAGATTTTTAAGCACAGGCTGGATGGCCATCTGTCAGGAGTGTTTTGATTGTGTACTCCTGCATAGTAGGGGGTTGGACTGGATGACCCTTGTGATCTTTCCAACTTTATAGCTCTATCAAATAAAATACAGTTGAAACTATATGCAAAATTATTTTCCTAAAGTTCAGAAAGAGAAAACACATTATGCTCAGCCCTGTATTCACTTGCCAAGAAGTTAAACTGATTGATCTTAAGGATATTTACTTCTAACTAGACATGCATTGAATTGAACTGTAAGACAATTGGCATCATTCATGAGGCTGCTACTTTTGAATATTCTCTGTTGCATGGTAACTTAATTAAATTTAACCAGTGGCTTTAAAAATGTATTATATATCTTTGGAGCTTTGGAAAAAAAACAGCTTAGTCAACTGAAACTGGAAGGTCAAGTCTACTTGAGCTTTTGTTTATTTAGTGCACTTCATTCTTCTTGCACAATAAAAGGCATTGTGCTCTCTGCTTCTCTGGATCTGCCTTGGTAAGCCTTTTCTCCTCCAGCATGCTTCACACAGATGAGCTTAATTGGATTCAGGTTCTCCTGCCATAATCACTGCTTGAGCATTTTGTGTGTAAACACTGCAGATGAACTAACATGTAAGCCCAAATAAATTCTCGCTTAGGATCTGAAAACAAGAATATATTCATGGGAAGGTTTTACATTTTGAAGTTTGCTGACTCTATATATTCTACTTTTAAAAGGACATTAACTAAAAGAACAAAGTGATAGGCTGTCCAACTCAATGAGGGCTTTGCTGGCACCACTTAGTGTTGAGTCCAAGGAAACACAACCTGCAAACTATCTACAGACCCACTAAGAAAATCCAACAAATGCTAAGTTCAGCAAAGAACAAGATGAATCCTCTCACCTCTGCAGGAGTCTACTGTATACCATACAGCTGTGGACAAGTCTACTTAGGGACCACTAAACGCAGCATCACCCAAACACGAATCAAGGAACATGAGAGGCAATGCAGACTAATTCAATCAGAGAAGTCAGCCATAGCAGAGCACCTGATGAACCAGCCTGGACACAGCATATTATTTGAGAACACAGAAATGCTGGACCACTCCAACAACTACCATGTCAGGCCACAGAGAGAAGCCACTGAAATCCACAAGCATGTGGACAATTTCAACAACAAGGAAGAAACCATGAAAATAAACAAAATCTGGCTACCAGTACTAAAAAAACTCTAAAATTATAACAGTAAATAAAAAACAAAACTCAAACACAGGGGAACTCCAGGCAAGAAACAATCAGGAATCACCTAATCATCTCTCAACAAAAGAATTTCCCAGGCAGTAACAAGCCACACCTAAAAACCGCCAGGCCATCAAATGCTAATCAAGATGGCCAATTGAAACATTCACACCTAGTTCCAACAGACAAGAGTTCTTTCTCCCACCCTGGACCTTCCATAAATATACACACCCAATTTTCCTAGTTTCCAATAAATTTCACAACCTCTGAGGATGCTTGCCACAGATGCAGGCAAAACATCAGGAGAGAATGCTACTAGAACATGGCCATACAGCCCGAAAACCTACAACAACCCAACTCCTAGAAATCCCAGGCAGTTTGCCAGCTGTTAGGATTTCTTGGAGTTGAAGGCCAAAACATCTGGGGATCCACAGGTTGAGAACCACTGTTCTAGGTTAAGGCACATCATTCTGTTTTTCTCAGAAAGATAGTAGTTCAGGAGAATTTGGGAATTGGGCAAGTGTGGGGGCTGGAGTTTTAAAATGCTTAGTCATCTGCTTTTCCAATGACCTTTAATCTCTTTTTTTCTGTTTGTGCTTTTCCCTGTTAGGAGCTGTTAGGGCAGGAACACATCTTTTCATTTTCATCTTTGCACAATTTCTATGGTGCCTTGTTTATAATAACATTAAGAAAAAATCAATCTCAGTGTCTTTATTTCATTCTTCCTTACTAAATGCCACTTTCCTCAGTCGTGCTTTAAGATTCCCTGATTTTGGCACTTCTCCCCATATTGCCCAGTGGGAACATTATGCTCCATGTATTTCATTATGCAGCCTCCGCCAAGCATTTTAACACTTTATCTAAGCCACATCTTCCACGTGAAGCCTACAAATGTAGAAGACTGCAGGAAACATTTCATGAGCTGGCTATGCAGTCCTGTGCACAGCTGAGCTGCGGAAATCCCAGGTGAAGTCAATGGGATTTAAGCAGCCTAAGTAGAGGCCTGCAGCTTTAGCTTTCAAAGTGAGCTACTATGGTGTCATTGGTGTCATTGTAAAGAAGCCCAGATAAAAACTGCACTAAGCAAAGGAAGTATCTTGGGAAACTTATTGCTATCCCGGAACTATAGCAAGGTCAGCCACATAGGACAGCCTCTTACACGCATACTTTATTTTAAGCAAAGATTGATGGTATACTAGTCTAAGTACCTGAGACCATTTAAGTATCCATGACAGTTGGAGTATGTAGAAATAATGGGCTACCAACAATCGTAGGTGTTCCTATTATGAAAAGAATGCATTATATATGCAAAAATGTACTCCGTCTGGGTATGTGTTCACATATTTTCATCCTTAAGTGATACCTGGCAAACCTAAAGGATGGATATTAGTAATGTTAGTAATAAATCTGAGAGTTATATTATTAACATTATTAATATCCATCTGAGAGTTGGAGCCCCCGGTGGTGTAGTGGGTTAAACCCTTGTGCTGGCAGGACTGCTGACCAATATGTCAGCAGTTTGAATCTGGGGAGAGTAGGTTGAGCTCCCTCTGTCAGCTCCAGCTCTCCATGCGGAGACATGAGAGAAGCCTCCCACAAGGATGGTAAAGCATCAAACATCCAGGCATCCCTTGGGCAATGCCATTGCAGACAGCCAATTCTCTCACATCAGAAACAACTTTCAGTTTCTCAAGTCGCTCCTCACACACACACACACAAAATGGAGAGTTTGCCAGATTACTGTTTTAGACCATATGCCCCAGAATTCCCCTGAAGTATGTCCTGAGGAGTTGTAATTCAAAGAGAAACTTTTCCAAGTTCTCGTCCTCCATGAACCGAGTTTTAATAGTTCACACTGTTTGGTATGTCTCCTGAATGATAACAAAAATAAAACAATTTTTATGAAGTTCATACCATCCTGAGAAATAATAACTTCTAATTTTCAATCCCCATTCATGGTATTTCACCCAAGAAAGGCGCTGTACTTTACTCACTCTTTCCCACACAGTCTTTGCAGATTCAGTAGGGAAATTCACACAATTTTTCTACAGCATTTTAAATCAGTTTCATAGCTTGGTGTTGCTTGTGTTCATTTCCCTTGTATTTCACATCTTAGTCCTTGAAGGCTGTGTTCGGTAGCCGAGCCTTCTTCCCAGATGGTAAAATCAGACATCCCACTTGAGTTATTGTATTTTTCTTTTTAGCTTCTTTCAATCCCCTTTGTGCTGTTAGGACTTTGCTGTTGCTAAGCTTACTGTGATCTTGGCTCCTTTCCAGGGAAGGTAATTATATCCTGGCTGGTCTAAAAATTCCTCCTGTTGTTTCCATCTGAAGAAGCAGATCTTCAATTTCTGTCCACAATGGTCACTGGGTGTCCATAAATGATAGGATGCCTTTTTTCCCCTTCTGTCTCAGGGGAGGATATACATTTCAGCACTGGATGAATGAAGGCTTTTAGAGGGAAGAGTAGAAAGTGCAGCAGTTTGCAAAGAGAGAAAGTGAGAATATTATATATATATGGCATGGAAATGGTGAGATAAAGGTTTCTCATCCACAGGGTTGCCATAAGTTGAGGTCAACTTGGTGGCAAATAACAACAAGCTGATGGATCTTTGGTGGCCAAATATGGCCCTACCAATGCAAAGAGGGACAGATGCTAAAGGGCAGTGGCAAGCTGTTGAAGAAGACTGATGTATATTAAATACTCTGCCTTGTGGTGACTCAGGGTGCATCTGTACACTGTAGGATGAATGCAGTTTGATACCACTCTAGGTTCCATGTCTCAATTCTATGGATTCATGGGAGTTGTTGTTTGTCGCTCTCACAGCCCCAAGAATCTCCTCCACGGTTTCAGGAAGAACATGCCTAAAAGAATCCCACAAAATTGGACAAGCAGGTGCCTCCGTCACCTCTCCTGGCACTGCGATGGAATTGGAGTCGAGCTCGAGACGTATCTGGGCGACTTTATCTGCAAAATGGTGTGCGAAATCGCGACACCGAGCTGCGGGGTCGTCAGGGACCTCCTCCACCGCAGGTGGGTGGAGGAGTTCTCCCACGACCCGAAACAGCTCCGATGATCTATTTGCTGCAGATGCTATACGAGCGGTCGTGAATGACTTCCTGGCCGCCCGTATGGCCACGGAGTATGCCTTAAGAGAGGCTCTAGCCCGTGTTCGATCAGACACATCTCGAGATTTCCTCCATTTGCGCTCTAGCCCCCTTCTCGTATGCTTCATCACAGCCAGCCCCTCGGTGAACCAAGGGGATGGCCTGTCACGACGCAACGAGATGGGGCGTTCGGGTGCCATCATATCTAACGCCCTGGCCATCTCCCCGTTATAGAGAGTTACCAAGGCGTCGATAGAATCGCCAGGCTCCAAGGCAGGAAGAACCCTAAGATTCCTCAGGAATCCATCCGGATCCATCAGTCTCCTAGGGCGGACCATCTTAATTTGTCCTCCACCCCTGCGGAGGTTTAGGGTCGCAGTAAGTCTAAATGTGACCAGATGATGGTCAGACCATGACACTGGAAGGATGTTTTGATCTTCCACTCTGATCAATTCGTCGTCCGCCACAAAGACAAGGTCGAGAGTGTGCCCAGCTTGATGCGTGGGGCCGGATATTATCTGTGACAGTCCTATGGCCGTCATGGTGGCCATAAAGTCCTGAGCTGCGCCAGATAAAGTGGTCTCGGTGTGGATGTTAAAGTCTCCCAGCACCACCAGGCGCTGGGAGACCAAGGCCGAATTAGAGACCACTTCCGCTAACTCAGACAGGGAAGCTGCTGGATCTCGGGGTGGACGATACACCAGCAGGAACCCCACACTGTCACGGCTCCCCACCTTCAAGTGGACGCACTCAAACCCAGAAGCTTGCGGGACAACGCATCTGGTCACGGCGATGGATTGCCGGAAGACCACTGCGACCCCTCCTCCCCGCCCCCCTTGTCTGGCCTGTTGATGCACTCCAAAACCTGGAGGGCACAGCTGGGAAAGGTTTACACCCCCCACCTCGTCCAACCAGGTCTCGGTAATGCATGCCAGATCCGCCCTCTCATCCAGGATCAAGTCCTGGATGGCCGCGGTCTTACCATTAACGGATCTGGCATTAATCAACAGGACCTTGAGACCAAGGGGGCTGCCAAGGAGCCTACCACTACCCACCTTTTCCAGGGTCGCAAAGACTCTGTTGCGCTTCTCCCTGGGATGTTTGTGATCCGCAAATCTCCTTCCCCACACAACTCGGATAGCACCCCCTTTCTCTGGAACCTTCCCCCCCCCCCGCCCGACCAGAATCTAGTCAGCTCTCAGGGGAGGAAGTTGGGCTGGGGAATAATCTCCCTTGGGCATTTGGTAGGGATGACTCTGATGTTGAGGTGGATAGAGAGGTATCAAGGGAGCTAAGTGGGCTGAATAAAGGGAGCGTTCTCGAGCGGAGAAGTGTGACTGGCTGAGTGGAGGCGACCGGGGCAGATGGGGTCTCAAAATTATACGAACCAGGAGGGGAGGCCATAACTGGTGAGCTAGTTGTGGAGTTCGCCTGGGGGCCAGGTGGAGTGTGGTGGAACAAAGCCCCAGGATCAAACAAGGGGCGAATGTGAGGGTCCACAACTACCCTCCTAATAGTGATGCCCCATTTCTTTAGGCCAGGTTGTTTAGCCATTAGCTCACCAAGCCAAGTGCTGTCTTCAGGTGAAATTTGAAGACGGGTGGAGCGGTCAGAAGATTGGTAATCCCTCCACAACCACACTATGGCTTTTAGTCTTATATCCTGTGATCTTTTACCTAGGATTTGGGCCAAGGAATTACAGACTGCCCTCTTGGAGGTCCATCTGCCTCTGTTTATCATTAGATCGGCAATATCCACTGCAAAACTGTCCGTGGGGAGATGTTGATTCCGATCATAAAGTGCAGTGGGCTGATCCATGAGGCCGGATGTTGTGTTATTGGCCGTTCTCTGAGTAGCCAGCACAGTCCGCTGCCACTCCCAGATGTTTCCATTCCTATGTGTGCCCAGAGATTCTCCTTTTCCCTCAGATGTCTCATCATTAATCCCTCCCTCCCTCCCTCCTTCCACCCTATGTTCCGAATGCTCTAAAGTGCTTTCCTCCCCATTCCGGCACAAGTCCTTAGCTAAGTCTGCACAGAGAGAGTTTTCAGTCTTTGGAGGGTTAGATTGCACAGTAATTCCTGAGAAAGAGGCAAAGCCTCTAAGGAGATGGTCCATTTTCTCGTTCAAAAACCTGAGCTGAAACAACACATGGTTGAACGAGTCCCTCAGGAGGTCGTAAAAGTGCAAAATATCATTTTTCGCATAAGGGTCCGCTGTAGCCATTCCTATGTCAATAATTCACTCTCTCACCACTAGCACCAGACACTCTTATCAGTACTCACTCACCTCCAACTTACAGCACAATCAGTCAGTCCTCCAGGCATTCCACAACTCCCACACTGTTCACATCCTCCCACATTTCTCTCAGCCCACTGAAACCAAACTTATACACTCTCTCACACACAACTCAACCGCACCTTCCTATGAATTCGCTACTATCACGGACAACTCATGCGCTCTCCTGGGCTTCTTACTCACACCATCTCAGGCAATCCTGTTCTCTCCTATCAATACTCCTGTTGCTCCTCGCACCTCCTAATATAATCAGCAATTAAAAACATATAACATATAGCTAACTATGATTATACTAATGAAATAAAAATAAAAATACAACTAGCCAAAGGAAAAAGTAGGAAAAGAAAATAAAAATAGTGAGAAAAAGAGTCAGATGGCGGCTGCAAATTCCTGCTGCAGGCGAAGCCTGATGAGTTCGTCGGCTCCTTCCAATGCTGGTGGCTGGATGGGGCGGCAGCAGCTGGCTCCCTCTTCTTCACCCCTCCCGATGGCGTGGGGGCAGAGATGGCACGGCCTGGAGCTCAGCCGGCCCTTCCCCGGTGCGGCGAAAGGGCCGGTGGCTGGATGGGGCAGCAACAGCTGGCTCCCTCTTCTTCACCCCTCCCGATGGCGTGGGGGCAGAGATGGCACAGCCTGGAGCTCAGCCGGCCCTTCCCCGGTGCGGCGAAAGGGCCGGTGGCTGGATGGGGCAGCAACAGCTGGCTCCCTCTTCTTCACCCCTCCCGATGGCGTGGGGGCAGAGATGGCACAGCCTGGAGCTCAGCCGGCCCTTCCCCGGTGCGGCGAAAGGGCCGGTGGCTGGATGGGGCAGCAACAGCTGGCTCCCTCTTCTTCACCCCTCCTGATGGCGTGGGGGCAGAGATGGCACAGCCTGGAGCTCAGCCGGCCCTTCCCCGGTGCGGCGAAAGGGCCGGTGGCTGGATGGGGCAGCAACAGCTGGCTCCCTCTTCTTCACCCCTCCCGATGGCGTGGGGGCAGAGATGGCACAGCCTGGAGCTCAGCCGGCCCTTCCCCGGTGCGGCGAAAGGGCCGGTGGCTGGATGGGGCAGCAACAGCTGGCTCCCTCTTCTTCACCCCTCCCGATGGCGTGGGGGCAGAGATGGCACAGCCTGGAGCTCAGCCGGCCCTTCCCCGGTGCGGCGAAAGGGCTGGTGGCTGGATGGGGCAGCAACAGCTGGCTCCCTCTTCTTCACCCCTCCCGATGGCGTGGGGGCAGAGATGGCACAGCCTGGAGCTCAGCTGGCCCTTCCCCGGTGCGGCGAAAGGGCCGGTGGCTGGATGGGGCAGCAACAGCTGGCTCCCTCTTCTTCACCCCTCCCGATGGCTTGGGGGGGGGGCTGAGCAGACGGCTGAACGGGCCTTCACTCACCTCCTCCGGAAACAGCTGGGACGGGGAGGCCGTGAGGGGAAAAATCGGGGGCAATTGGATCTCGCCCCAGGAGCTGGCAGTGCTGTGTGTGTTCACAGCGCCATCTTGGAAAAAAAAAATCTAATTTGAAGCAGGCCGTGGTTCGCCCACTTATCAAAAAAGCTTCCCTTGACTCCACGGTGCTGAATAACTACAGGCCGATCTCCAACCTCCCCTTTTTGGGTAAGGTGCTGGAGAGGGTGGTCGCCTCTCAGCTCCAGGGTTTCCTAGACGATACCAACTACCTAGATCAGTCACAGTCTGGTTTCAGGCCTGGTCATGGCACCGAGACAGCCTTGGTCGCCTTGGTGGATGACCTCCGCAGAGAGCTGGACAGG
The DNA here is from genome assembly GCF_037176765.1 of Anolis sagrei. NCBI lineage: Eukaryota > Metazoa > Chordata > Lepidosauria > Squamata > Anolidae > Anolis > Anolis sagrei. The sequence goes on from NC_090021.1 coordinate 39,522,898, forward strand.
GGGAGTGTGACCCTGCTGGTTCTCTTGGACATCTCAGCGGCTTTCGATACCATCGATCATGGTATCCTTCTGGGTCGTCTCTCCGGGATGGGCCTTGGGGGCACGGTTTTGTCGTGGCTCCAGTCCTTCCTGGAGGGACGAACTCAGATGGTGAAGCTGGGAGACGCCTGCTCGGAGCCCTGGCCTTTGACTTGTGGGGTCCCGCAAGGCTCTATTCTGTCTCCCATGCTTTTTAACATCTACATGAAACCGCTGGGAGAGGTCATCCGGAGTTTTGGAGTTGGGTGCCATCTCTACGCGGATGACGCACAACTCTACTACTCTTTTCCACCTAATTCCAAGGAGGCCTCTCGGGTGCTAGACGAGTGCCTGGCCGCTGTGTCGATCTGGATGAGGAAGAACAAGCTGAAGATCAATCCCGACAAGACAGAGGTCCTCCTGGTCGATCGTAAACCAGATCGGGGTATAGGGTGGTCACCTGTGTTGGACGGGGTTACACTCCCCCTAAAGCCACAGGTCCGCAGTTTGGGCGTCCTCTTGGATTCTTCGCTTACACTTGAGGCTCAGGTGTCGGCGGTATCCGGGAGGGCCTTTGCGCAACTGAGACTTGCGCGCCAACTGCGACCATACCTCGTGAAGGCTGATCTGGCCGGGGTGGTCCATGCCTTGGTCACCTCTAGAATGGATTACTGCAATGCGCTCTACGTGGGGCTGCCCTTGAAGACGGCTCGGAAACTTCAATTGGTCCAGCGGGCAGCAGCCAGGATGCTAACCGGGGCTCATTATCAAGAGAGGTCTACCCCTCTGTTCAAGGAGCTCCACTGGCTGCCATTTATTTTCCGAGCCCAATTCAAGGTGCAGGTGCTTACCTACAAAGCCCTAAACGGTTTGGGACCACCCTACCTGCGTGACCGCATCACCATCTACGAACCCACACGCTCGCTTCGGTCATCTGGAGAGGCCCTGCTCGTGATCCCACCCACGTCGCAAGCGCGCTTGGTGGGGACACGTGACAGGGCCTTTTCTGTGGCGGCCCCCCGACTTTGGAACGCCCTCCCAAAAGATCTCAGACAGGCCCCCACTCTAGCCGTTTTCAGAAGGAATTTAAAAACTTGGCTGTTCCGTTGTGCCTTCTCAGACTAGGAATCCCCACCCCAAGTCCTAGTAGCACCTTAGCATAACTAATTGTTGCTGCACACTGCACTTTTAATCCCACGTGCCTCCTACCATTTCAGCACTTTTAACCCTTGTACCCCAGTGCGCCGGCCGAACCAGTTTTAATAATGTCTTGATGTACTGCTATTGTTGTTATTTTGCTTATTGTTTGATTTGCTTTGTTATTGTGGTGTTATGCTATTTTGTTTATTGCTGATTTGCTTGCTATTGTGATGTTATGCTCTCTATTGTATTGTTGTTTTGAGGCTTCGGCCTGTGTAAGCCGCATCGAGTCCTTCGGGAGATGCTAGCGGGGTACAAATAAAGTTAATAATAATAATAATAATAATAATAATAATAATAATAAGGTATTTTGCCTTCTGTGCAAAAGAGTGCTGGTATCTCACCAAACTATGACTCCCATGATTCCATTGCTTTGAGTCATAGTGCTAAACTACAATACTTCTACAGTGCAGATACACCCCAAGACAGCTGTTTCTTCTATCAGAAAAGCTGGAAAAGATCCAATTGCCAATTGTTTATTTTGTTATATCGTTTTTGTTATCACCTTGTTGATGTACATTGTAAAGTATTATGTTTTAACAGTTCTGTTGGGCTTGCCCCCATGTAAAGCCACCCCGAGTCCCTTTGGGGAGATGGAGGCGGGGTATAAAACTATTATTATTATTATTATTATTATTATTATTATTATTATTTGAAACACAACAAGATGAGTCCACAGCGGACAAGATCACTCTTCTGGCTGTTGTATTGGATCACACATCGGACACTTCCCAAGTGTTTAGGACTGTGTGATGTATCGGCAAATAATGCATGCAGATCCCAGTAAGATGGCCTTCTGCAGCTGGTAGATGGTAATTTTGTCAGTGTCGATTGTGTTTAAGTGCAGGCCAAGGTCTTTAGGCACCGCACCAGTGTGCCAATCACCACTGGGACCACCTTTACTGGCTTGTGCCAGAGTCTTTGCAGTTCAATCTTTAAATCCTCATATCATGTTAGCTTTTCCAGTTGTTTCTCTTCAATCCTGCTGTCACCTGGGATTGCAACATTGATGATCCATACTTTGTTTTTTAACACAATCGTGAGGTCAGGAGTATTGTGTTCCAAAACTCTGCCAGCCTGAATTTGGAAGTCCCAGAATAGTTTGACATGTTCATTTTCTGTAACTTTTCCAAGCTTGTGATCACTATTTGCTAATCAGGTGGAACAGCAGATAGTTTTTTGACAAATGATGTTAAAAGGATCATTCTTGGCAAACATTTAGAAATTTGAGTTTTCCCATGGCATCATAAAACCATCTCCGCCATCCTTTTTGCAGGCAGTCTCCACTGCACCCAGAACACACTACATCAAAATAAAAATCACACTAATTCCATACTATACTGTGTAAAAAAAATTAGTTCAAGTTCACAGATTCTTTGAAAGCTTCCCATGGACCCTTGATTAAAAGCCCCTGCTCAAGCCTGTACATATTGTTAATTGCTCATTCACCCTCTGTTTCATTGTCAGAGCACTGAAATACATTATATTACAAGTTGTATGAGTCCCAGCCAAGATGTAGTTCAAAATACCTGGAAGGTTCCAGATTATTTATGCCTAGCGTTATACGTTAGGCTGTCTCCTGTTGTTTTATTAGTCCACTTCACAATTGGAAGTGGCTCCCAATATGAAAAAGAGTCAGGAAACCACATGGCACAATGATTTTGATAGTTGGATATGTAGTATGAGACATTAAGGTCTGCATGGATGGAAGTCAACACAGTTATGGTGACTCCATTATTTCTTGTACATTGTTTATACTTATGCTCCAAATTACTAGTCTTCTAGATTGATCTGGCTAGCTTCCATGTATAGGTTTGCTTCTTAAAGTTTTAGTTTTACAAACCAAAGTCCTGAATATCTGAACATAGGAAACTTTATTTTGAATTACACAGGCTATTGGGAGTTTCTAGGGTTGTTGCCCGAGAAGTAGCTGTTCTGAGCGATCATTTTTGTGTCTTTGACCTGAAGGAGCATCAGTTTGAGTATTTATGATAGATTAATTTTCTTCCATTTTAATCTCAAGTCTGCCCCCCCCCCTCAAACTCTGGTGGCTTTTTTTCTTAAATGGCTTCATTCTGTTCTATAAATGCTGAAAAATCATTAATCTTAAAACCACTTTATCTAAAATACCGAGCATCCTGTTCCAGCATTTGTGGTACTGAGGAAAGTCTAAAGGGAATTGAATTGGAGCAAATAGCAGCCATAAGTAGAATGAGGCAGCAAAATAAAGCAGGAAGGAGGTTTGGGATAATAGGGATCAGGTTTCAGCTAGCTAGTCAAAATGGAGATACCACAGACTCTGGGAGAGGCTCCAAGGACAGAAGAAGTTGGTCTCACACCTTGCTTGCTCATGAAGTTTACTTGGTAATGTTAAGTCATTTTCTAACTTCTGGCATTGCCTACCTACCAAAGCTGTTGCAAAGACTAAATGGGTTGTTGGAAAAATGTGTGTGAACTCCTCAGAGCTATAAAGCCCCATATAACTATCTGGTAAAGACTCTATGAGCCTGCCTGAATGCCGAGGTCCACAGAAGATATCCTTCTTTCAGTCTCATGACCTACATAACAGTTATTGTTGGTGGGAACATGACATAAGACCTTCCCATCTTCCCTTCTTGGGCAAAGTCCTGCAACGTGTGGTGGCCTCACAACTCCAGGGGTTCTTGGAGGACACAGACTATCTAGATCCAGTGCAGTCAGGCTTTAGGTCAGTACATAGTACCGAGACAGCCTTTGTCGCCTTAGTGGATGATCTTCGCCGGGATCTAGACAGGGGGAGCGTTTCCCTGTAGGTTCTGTTGGACCTCTTATCGGATTTTGATACCGTAGACCACGGTATCCTTCTGGGATGTCTTGTGGAAATGAGTCTTGGAGGTTCTGTTCTTCAGTGGTTCTGGTCCTTTCTGGAAGGCCACTCCCAGAAGGTGTTGTTAGGAACACCTGCTCGGCCCCATGGCCATTGTACTGTGGGGTCCCGCAGGGCTCAATACTCTCCCCTATGTTGTTGAACATATACATGAAGCCATTGGGAGAGATCATCCGGAGTTTGGTGTCATCTATACACAGATGATGTCCAGCTCTGTCACTCCTTCTTACCTACTAATAAGGAGGCTGTCCAGGTCCTGAACTGGTGCTTGGCAGCTGTAACAGACTGGATGGAAGCGAACAAATTGAAACTAAATCCAGACATGACAAAGGTTTTCCTGGTCAGTCTGAAGGCCAAACAGGGTATAGGGTTACAGCCTGTGCTTTATGGGGTTACACTCCCCCTGAAGGCGCAGGTTCGCAGTTTGGGAGTGATCCCCCCGAAATATTTTTAATTTTTCTAATTCCACACTGAGACTGAAAGATGTGCAGAAAAGGCCTATAACCTCTCACAAGCCACACTTCCACCCATTCCCTTCTTGTTGTGTGCCTTCAAGTCATTTCCAACCTATGGTAACCCTAACGTGAACCTATCATAGAGCTTACTTGACAAGATTTATTCAGAAAAGGTTTTTATTTGTCTTACTCTGAGGTCGAGGTAGATAGACATGACCACAGTCACCAATGGGTTTCATGGCCCAGCAGAGATTTGATCCCTGGTCTCCAGAATTGTAATCCAGTGCTCAAACCACTGTTCAATGCTGGCTCTCCATATCTCGCTCTCCAAATTTATTTAGACCACACTATTTCTCTGTGTTCAGCCATTATCCCAAATGATACCAGTAAAGCTTTACCAAGACAGGTTCAGAAAAGAACTTTGTGAGCTCTTAAAAACCTCCCTACATTCAGAGGAAAGCTTTCAGCACTTCCAAATTCTTCTCTGATTTTAATCCAAGTTAGAGATGTCTGTTTAAAGTTGACCAAAAAAGGAAAATTCACCCCTAAAGAAGTCTTTCCCACTGTTGAACAATTATTCCAGTACAAAAAAAACCTTCCTAATGTTCAGCTGGAAACTCTTTCTTGTCATTTGCTTCAGTTGTTTTTAGAGCAGCCGCAAACAAGCTTGTTTCATCTTCCATATGACATCCCTTCACATATTTATAGATAGCTGCCTTGTCACCTCTCAGTTATATTTTTCAGGCATAATATACTAAAGTCCCAAAAGGTGTTCCCCATAAGACTTAGTTTCCAGACCACTGATCATCTTGGCAGCCCTTCTCAGGACATGTTCCAGCTTGCCCTATTGAACATGGCTTGGCAAATGCTGACAAACTGGGTGGTTCTTAACATGTAAATATATGTATTGCATATATATGTCTGTGAGCGTGTGATAGAGATAGATAGAAGACAGAGTTTGCTTACATCAGTGTTCTTTTTATTGAGTTTTTATTTAATATGTATTACTTCTCCATCATGTAGTCTTCTCTCACACAGTCTGGTTGAAGGAATCCTGCACCAACAGACTATGTAGCTTTATACAAGGCAAAAAGCACACACACAGCTTTCCTATCTATCTTTATATAAAGTTCCACTTTATGTATCCCACAGCAGCTGCCACTGAATAATACTGATACAGTTTTTCAAATGAGTTTTACAGCTGCCAGATTCTTTTTGCCATGGGAGCTTAGTCACAAATGAGAGGAAATACAGCCAAGGAGAACATATTATCTGCTTGTAGCACTGACAAAAGCTTCATTGTGGTGGGAGTAGGAAAACAAAGGGTCCACCACATGCTGGTCATACAGGAACAAATGCTCACTAAAGTTGTTTAAAGGGACATACAGGGAGCTCCACTTCTGGGAACCCGGAATGCTGCAATGGAGGTTTCTACTTTTATATTCAGAGGAACATAGGGTACCATTTTATAACAAAAATAACCCTGCATACTATTTGTCTTTTGAATACAGCCACTCTACTGTTCGCACATAGACCTCCTGCCACAAAGTACACATGTAACACTGTTATCTTTTCTGACTAGTAGCTATAGCTCTCCAGCATCTTAGCTGGTATTCCCTATTGTCTGCAGCTCTTCTCAATGGCGAAGACTGTTGAAATGAATCTCCTTTTAACTGGAGAAAAATTCCTTTAAAATAACCCTCACATTCTCCCAGTCACTGTGGGATACTCTGGGAGTTGTTGTATTAAATGCAATATTCAGAACTAGAGATTTAAGGGACAACCTGAAACTACCTGCATGCAGATCCTATGCTTTACTACTGAGCTTCAGGTGCACCAACTATCTGGTCTCTCCAGATGGTTGACGGAGTCCAATTTTGGGCACAAAGTCTGTCTGCCTCATTCATCATGCTGTTCACACAAGTATTTCAAAGACAATCTGGTTTTCTGTGGGACACTCCCTTGATCCAGCTGCATGCCAGAATGCCGAAGTGGAAGCAAAGCAAGTTGCCACCCAAATGTGAATAAATAAGCACTGAAATATGATTTATCGGACCAACCACCATTAAGGTGCACCTTGTGTCCTGGTACAAAGAAATTACACATCAGGAGACCGGGGGGGGGGGGGGGGCAGAAGCTATTTTTGTCCTCCCACCCCAATCTCCTGGGGTATTATTTCTTCATGCCAGGAGGAAGCATTGAGCACCTTAATGGTGGCTGGGTAATTTTTTTAAATTTTAAAGGTAGTTTTGAGGGGCATCAGGGTGGCTGCATGCCATGCCCATAGGAATCGGGATGACATGTAGGCACCCCCCAGGGAAAGCCCAGGTTTTTTGGGAGGGAGGACTTAAACCCATGCCAAATTGGGTTTAAGTCATGTCTGGAAGCAACCAGAATAAATCTGTCCCAAGATATTTCACCTCTAGAGATTGTTTTTTTGTTGTGTCAGGAGCGACCTGAGAAACTGCAAGTCACTTCTGGTGTGAGAGAATTGGCCGTCTGCAAGTACATTGCCCAGGGGATGCCTGGATGATTTGATGTTTTACATCCTTGTGGGAGGCTTCTCTCATGTCTCCGCATGAGGAGCTGGAGCTGATAGAGGGAGCTCATCCGCCTCTCCCCGGAATTGAACCTGCAACCTGTCAGTCTTCAGTCCTGCCGGCACAGGGGGCTCCTACCTCTAGAGATGAAGAATACAATGGTATCTCCTTCTACTGTACTCATGAAAGTAGAGTCATCCAGCAGTTGAAATTTTCTCCATCAGTGGTAATGGAACAGCATCATTCACTCATCTAAGGTTGCAGGCTGGTGGGGTGAGTGGGTGCAAGGCTATGTACTATACATCTGCCGCAATCTGTATAATGGTCAGACTTAGTGTACACAGCAATACCAAGCAAAATGGATCAATGATTTGGTATCAGATAGACTTCAAGCAAAAGCTGACAAGGCATGGTGGTAATAGGCTAGCCAACCTATTTATTAACAACATTTACTATTCAGACATCTTCTAGAAGTGACCTAAGTTCAGTCTATATACAACCCCTGATGCAGCACACAGCTTCAAGCATTAGTTTCAATAATTCATGCCTTTTGCTTTTACTGAAACAGCTTGGCCTTATAAGGGAAATTGTGTTTTTTGCTCTTTGTTACTAAAAAGCCATTTGCAGTGAGAATTTATTAAGGCAGTTCAACAGTCTTAAAGCTTCCAGACCCCTGCCTCTTCTTTAATCTCTGAGCCAAAGCTCTTAACTTCTGAAGACCCATTAGTCCATCTACTTCAGGATTGCTAACAATAGTTTCCTTACTGGGGGGATCACTAGGATTACACACACTGCCAAAATCCTCTGGCACACATACACAAAAATCACTGAGTCACAGTAGGAAAATAATTAACCCTCATGATACTTCTCTGGAGTGTCATGAATTCATGACAAGCTTTATGGGGTATTGAATTAAACTTGTTGCTTGAGAAAAGAAATTCCATAGTCCCTGTGACATGTCAACATTAAGAAATGGATATTCCCATGTTGAACAACTGATCTCACTCCAAATTGGTATCTCCAGTTTCCATTTAGGCAGATGTATATTACTAGTGGTTAATATCTTGATTTAATCATATATTTTTAGGTGACCAAAGTAACTTTGTTTCTTCTAACAGAGATGCCTTTCTTGCTCTCTAGTTTTCCCAGAGTGCCGTGCTAGAAGCATCTCCTCCATATGAGAAAAACATAGTGAAAACCAGGTTTTATTTCTGATTTTGAGCCAACTGCATTCTGGTACAATTTTTAGGAATTCCTACAGATTCCCATGTTTTGTCAGTGAAAGTAAGTTCTGTCCCATTTAATCGAATTCTGATGTAGCTGGCAAAAATAACCTCAATGTGAAGACAACCTGACCATATAATTGTCTGTCCCTTTAACACCAGAATTATATAGATGTGTTAACAGAATCTCTGGTTATATCAGTTTATACACTTTGGGAGTGTTGTACAAGGAGAACCAGTACCTCCTTGCACAACATCATAAGCGCACAATAGCCACTAAGGGACCTTCAACCACAATGCTGCCCCTCAGCAAACCACTGATCTGCAACAAGATGTGTTTATGTGCATATACATACGCTCAGTGTGTTCTGGCCACTCATGAATATCATATTTTGATGTGTGATTACACATTTTACAGCATCTAAAAGTAAATATAGCTTTAAACACCATTTGCAGTTGTGCTAAGCATGTACTTCAATTCACAAAAAAATAGAAAAACATCCAGAAAAATGCACATTTTAAAAAATGTCTACATTTGTAAAATACTGCACAAAATACTTTTAAAAATACTTTAACAAAGCCAGTTCTGCTATGCTCTCTGAAGCAAGAAAGAGATAATGGGCAGCAATGAGAAAAAGAGTTTCCATGTCATTCCTCTGTGCTGGAAGCTAGAGCTACGTGTTTCTGATTGTCTCCCAAACCCTCCAAATTACCCTGCAACCCTGAGATACAATGGTAGAAGCAATGAAGTACAATTCAACTGTTTGTCTGGGTTTTGTACAAGGACTGGAGAGGAGGAGGGAAATTTTTTCCAAAACATGTCCAATCTGATAGGGTGCATCTGCACTGCAGAATGAATGCAATTGGACATAACTTTAACTGCTATGGCTCAATGGTGTGGAATCATAGGGGTTGTAGTTTGATGAGGCACTAGCACTACTTGGCAGACAAGGCTAAAGACCTTATAAAGCTACAGCTCCCATGATTCCATAGCATTGAGCCATGGCAGTTAAAGTGGTGTCAAACTTCATTCACTCTACAGTGGAGATGCACCCACAGAGAGGCGAAGTGGGTGAGAATACGGGGCCTCTTGTGTCTACCAGCACCCTATTTCCTTCTTAAGGACGTTAAACTATCTCCCTTGTCACTCCACTTCATTACCTTAAACAGGGAAATGTGTGGCAGAGGAGAGCAGAGAAGTCTTACTCGGTTTTTTAATGAAATGGATGTTTTCTCTACCTTTTATCACACTGTTAAATGTCTCTCAGTTTCCTTTCAGTAGTCTTCCATGCTGCAGAAATTTGGCCCTGTCCACTATCCCTCTCCCTGCTCATTATTGAAAACCAGGAGGGAGGGAAAGTAGCAATGTTCACTCTCTCTGTCTCTCCCTCCCTCTCCCTCTCTCCCTTCCTCCCTCTCTCTTCCTACCCCCCCCCCCCCTCAGCTGCCCCACAGAGAAGGGGGTGGACCTTGGAAAACTATAACTCCCAGGATCACATAGTATGGAGCTATGGTATTTAAAGTGGGATCCAAAAGCATTCATTCCATACTGTAAAACACACCAAGGCAATGGTATGGACCTTGAGAAGCTACAACTTCCAGGACTGCACAGCATGGAGACATGGCATAATAAAAATAATAATTCTTCTCTCCCGGCTTTCCCATGCAACACAAAGCACAGACATATCACAGAAGGAAGGGGAGGGCCCGGAAAGGCTATTTTTTTTAAAGAAATTGTTCTGGCAAAGTAAAAACTCTGTGAGCAAAAGGTAATTCTTTCCCTAACAGAGGTACTTTTGGCTCCTGCCACAATTTGTCCTCCCGCAAATTGGGGAAACGTTTCATTGTAAACCTGGGAGCAACTAATGCCACCACAATACAGAAATGGCCAAACACTCAGATGATTTTAAAAAATCCACTTCCCCACTACTTCATGAAACATTTTAAAAGAATGCTGGCCCTCACACTTAGAATGCTCTATCCTACACTTGAAGCCAAACTAATGTGATGACAAGAGTGGCTCTCCAGATTTTATGTGTAGCACTCAGTAGAATTTAGTAAATGTGATGAAATGGAGCTTTCAGAAACCTGATACCAATCATACTGTTTTGATGGGCTTTCGGTGAATAATGATGACACATCTTGACTTTGGCAGGTTTCTTTTTATTTAATTATATGCATTTTATCAGTTTTGCTGTAGGGTCTTAGAAATTATGTTAACATATTATTTTTATCCGAGTTTAGAAAAGTTAGATTTGGAACTATAACACCTAGAATGCCCTGAGCCAGCACTGGAGTTGTAGTCCAAATGTTTAACTTTTCCAAGCCCTGGTTTTTACTGTAAATCAACTTGCTATTTGAGAAGCTTGGGCAGACAGACATAAATATGTTAACTGTTACATAAATCTAGAGTTTTTTCCCCCCAGCGGGGCAACCTTGCTTGTGTTTGATGTACTGTATGGGGGAAGCTGATGTAGTTTCTTAGTACAAAACAATATTTACACACGCCTGCATTTTGGAGGAAGGGAAAAGTTGCTTTTAAGTGTATTGGAGGGAGAAAAATATTTTGTTTCTCAAAACACCTCCCGGGTACATCAAATTAACATTCCTCTATCAAGAGGAGCTTCTCTTTCCGTAAATGAGTGATTTGTCTCAACAAAAACGGAGGAAGGGTGTTATGGATTGGCCAAGGGAGAGATCGCCTGAAACATGAGTTCATAGAAAGCTGCTCATGGGAAGCAGTCGTCTTCTAAGATATAGATACTTTGCCATTCTTAACACCTCTTGCAAGGTGCTTAGTTCACAAAAATATGTGCTCAGACTATTGTCCTGTCTTCTCTTCAGAATATTTGAATTTAAATTCCAGTACAATCAAACAGGGCAGAAGTCAGGGTGGGGTAGGAAAACCTTCTGAAATTGTGTTGTGTTTTTTTTGGGGGGGGGGGGTTCATATATAAAATAATGGAAAACAACTGAAACACAACTCTGAGGTTCATAGATACAAGGGAGAAGTATCCCTCAGTTCAAGGGAACCTGCATATTTTTTTTAAAAAAAAATCTTCATTTTCTTTGGATGCACCCAGGCTGCACAAATATTTATTTTTATTTATTCATTAGTAATTTAGTTAACTTGTACCCTGCCTTTCTTCCAAAGGAAATCGAAGGTGGCTGACAACAGGAATTAAACTAAGGTACATGTATGAAAAATTAGAGTAAGAAAGTAGTAAAAACTAAATAATCTAGCGTATTACAACACCAATACTTTAAACAACATGAAACCACTTAAAATGATGTTCAGACCAATGTAGCATGTATAGTGTGTATCTACACTGTACAATTATTGGAGTTTGACACCATTTTAACTGCCATGGCTTAATGCTGGGATTTGGAGTTTGGTGAGGCATCAGCATTCTTAGGTAAAAAGGTTAAAGACCTTGTCAAACTTACTTAGGCGATCCCTCATAGCTCGAGGATGATGGTCTTCCAGATGTGGTGTCTTGCAGTGGGTCTGTAGGTGATTGTAGAGCCCTATTCTTGATCCGCATCTTCTCCCACAATGAGAACATCGGTTTCCAGATGGAAGACGGTCCCAGTCAGAATTGGCTTGATGTGCCTTTCTCTTGGCATATTTCTCTCATTCACCTGCCATTCATGCCTCTTTGAATTCTGCAGCACTGCTGATCACAGCTGACCTCCAGTTAGAGTGCTCAAGGGCCAGGGCTTCCCAGTTCTCGGTGTCTGCACTGATACAGTAAAAGGAAAAGGAAAAACAAAAAACTGAACTGCACACTCACCATGATCAATCAATTAAAATAAAATCCAAAAGAAGGGAAAATGCTGCTTCTGGAGGGAGGGAGGAGAGAGGTGAGGAAGAGGAGTAATGACACTTGTGGAAGATAAACACCGACTCGGCAATGTTAAGAAAATTAAGTGAATAATACTGTTTTTACTATGAAATGATTACTGAAATTGACATTATTCTACCTGTGTTTATAATAATAATAATAGAGTAGAGTCTCACTTATCCAATCTTTGCTCATCTAACATTCTGTATTATCTAACACAGTCTGCCTCCTGCTCAGATTCATATCTAAGTCAATACATTGCAATGTTTGGGTACTAAATTCTGAAATCCAGTAGTTACTACATAATGTTACTGTGTATTGAACTACTTTTTATCTCGATTTGTTGTAAAACATGATGCTTTGGTGCTTAATTGGAAAAATCATAATGTAATTTGACGTTTAATAGGCTTTTCCCTAATCCCTTCTTATAATACAACATTTTTGCTTATCCAACGTTCTGCCGGCCCCTTTATGTTGGATAAGCGAGACTCTACTGTAAATGAAAAAAGAAATAAATTAGGATAGTATTTTCTAACCCTGAGTGTCCACTTGTTGCTGACTACAATCCCAACCATCCCTGACCACTGGCCATGCTTCCTGGGACCAATGGAAGCTTTAATCTAACTGTCCGGAGATCTAAGGCCGATAAAGGCTGAGGAGATTTTGAAAACTGTAGTTTTAAAAAAATAAAACTTTTCCAATGTCTGCATGTAGGCCAGCGCTTCACAGTTTCCCACTAGACCTCGCCTTTTCTCCAGTACTGAAGAGGAAAAAAAGTGCCTAAATTGTAGGCTTCTACAAATATCCAGAATGATGGGACACCAAGCCTATTTCTATAAACGCTACTATCCTTTTTCCACTGGCATCCTGGGGGAATTAACCCCCCTCCTCAAAAAGTTAAAAATACTCATGAACATGGAAGGGAATGGTTTTACTTAGTAGACAGCCAGCATTTGAAATGCATATTCAGAAAGAGGGAATCCCCTCCCGCATACATAATACATGAGTTTTGTGAAGACTTCTCTTCATACACGCTTCCCACCCCAGGCTTTGAATATTTAATTTCACTGCAATAACAAATTCAGGAAGAGATTTTTAAAAGCAGAAAGCCTCACTAGTCTTACATGTTTGCAGCCTTTCAGCGGGAGTTAGCTCTTCTGTTTATGCAATTATAACTCTCCTATAAAGGGAGCAATCCTAGCTCCTGCCAAGGAAGGCTCAAAATAAATACGGGTATGCCTAGGTTTGCCTGTTTTGGCATAGCAAGAGTATTTCCAGGTCGCCTCAGTGCAAGAAACCTGAGTTGAAAAAGCTTGCATGGCTTACAAGGGCTCTGAAAAGTTACTTTTTAAACTTCAGTTTCCAGCAGTAGCCCACCCGGGTGTGGGTTTCTGGAAGCCATAATCAAAAAAGTAACTCTGATGAACGTATTGTCGAAGGCCAAAATCACTGGATTGCTGGAAGTTTTTCGGGCTGTATGGCCATGATCCAGAAGCATTCTCTCCTGACGTTTCGCCTGCATCTGTGGCAGACATCATAGAATCATAGAATCAAAGAGTTGGAAGAGACCTCATGGGCCATCCAGTCCAAGAAGCAGGAATATTGCATTCAAATCACCCCTGACAGTCGGCCATCCAGCCTCTGTTTAAAAGCTTCCAAAGAAGGAGCCCCCACCACACTCCGGGCAGAGAGGTTGTGAGGCCTGTTGGAAACTAGAAAAATGGGGTTTATATATCTGTGGAATTTTCCTCATTTTCCTAGTTTACAACAGACCTCACAACCTATGAGGATGCCTGCCACAGATGCAGGCAAAACATCAGGAGAGAATGCTTCTGGAACATGGCCATACAGCCCGAAAAACTTATAGCAACCCAGTAGCTCTGATGAGTTGTCATATTCCTCCAAGGACAAAGAACCTACGCACAACAACTTCCATAGTCGCACTGAGTGACTGCATGACAATGCAATGCTGCATATTTGAAACATGAGTGTGTTGACTTCAGCTGTTGTTAAGCTCCAGCTCCCAAATTTCTTCAACATTAGATATTCTATCTATGACTGTTGCAGTTCAATACTGTCTGAAGGGTCAAACAATTCACAGTTCTGACCTAAACCAGGAATCTAAACTCAAAATCTAGTTGTATACTCCTTCACAAGGAATGGTGGCCACATGCATTCTGCAATCATAGAAACCATGTAAGAAACACATATATACCCCAAACAAATACTGGTCGGAAAAGGCGAACATGATACAAAATGACACAAACAACCCTGAAGAAACATAGCAAACATCAAGCAAACAAACACAGCACAAGATACTGAAGAACCACAACACAGATCTTCTTCACCCACCATCCATCTGCTACAATATCATGCAAGCCACAGTAGCATTCATCACATCAGACTATGAGACACCACCTCCCAAAGCTGCCTCTTTCATCAGAAGTAATAATAGGTGATGATGTTTAAGGAGGTCTAAATAGACACAGATTGTTGTTGTTGTTGTTCATTCGTTCAGTCGTCTCCGACTCTTCGTGACCTCATGGACCAGCCTACGCCAGAGCTCCCTGTCGGCCGTTACCACCCCCAGCTCCTTCAAGGTCAGTCCAGTCACTTCAAGGATGCCATCCATCCATCTTGCCCTTGGTCGGCCCCTCTTCCTTTTGCCTTCCACTTTCCCCAGCATAGTTGTCTCCTCTAGGCTTTCCTGTCTCCTCATGATGTGGCCAAAGTACTTCAACTTTGTCTCTAGTATCTTTCCCTCCAGTGAGCAGTCGGGCTTTATTTCCTGGAGGATGGACTGGTTGGATCTTCTCGCAGTCCAAGGCACTCTCAGCACTTTCCTCCAGCACCACAGCTCAAAAGCATCGATCTTCCTTCGCTCAGCCTTCCCTAAGGTCCAGCTCTCACATCCGTAGGTTACTACAGGGAATACCATGGCTTTGACTAGGCGGATCTTGGTTGCCAGTCTGATGTCTCTACTCTTCACTATTTTATCGAGACTGGACATTGCTCTCCTCCCAAGAAGTAAGCGTCTTCTGATTTCCTGGCTACAGTCTGCATCTGCAGTAATCTTTGCACCTAGAAATACAAAGTCTGTCATGGCCTCCACGGTTTCTCCCTCTATTTTCCAGTTGTCAATCATTCTTGTTGCCATAATCTTGTTTTTTTTGACGTTTAGCTGCAACCCGGCTTTTGCGCTTTCTTCTTTCACCTTGATTAGAAGGCTCCTCAGCTCCTCCTCGCTTTCGGCCATCAGAGTGGTGTCATCTGCATATCTGAGGTTGTTAATGTTTCTTCCAGCAATTTTCACCCCAGCTTTGCATTCATCCAGCCCCGCACATCGCATGATGTGTTCTGCATACAAGTTAAAAAGGTTGGGTGAGAGTATGCAGCCTTGCCGTACGCCTTTCCCAATCTTGAACCAGTCTGTTGTTCCGTGGTCAGTTCTGACTGTTGCTACTTGGTCCTTGTACAGATTCCTCAGGAGAGAGACAAGGTGGCTTGGTATGCCCATCCCACCAAAAACTTGCCACAATTTATTATGATCCACACAGTCAAAGGCTTTAGAATAGTCAATGAAGCAGAAGTAGATGTTTTTCTGAAACTCCCTGCCTTTCTCCAATATCCAGCGGATATTGGCAATCTGGTCTCTCGTTCCTCTGCCTTTTCTAAACCCAGCTTGAACATCTGGCAACTCTCGCTCCATGTATTGCTGGAGTCTTCCTTGCAGGATCTTGAGCATTACCTTACTGGCATGAGAAATAAGGGCCACTGTACGGAAGTTTGAGCAGTCTTTCGCATTTCCCTTTTTTGGTATGGGGATATAAGTTGATTTTTTCCAGTCTGATGGCCATTCTTGTGTTTTTCATATTTGCTGGCAAATGGCATGCATCACCTTGACACCATCATCTTTTAAGATTTTAAACAGTTCAGCTGGGATCCCATCATCTCCTGCTGCCTTGTTGTTAGCAATGCTTCTTAAGGCCCATTCAACCTCACTCCTCAGGATGTCTGGTTCTAATTCATTCACCACACCGTCAAAGCTATCCTCGATATTGTTATCCTTCCTATACAGATCTTCTGTATAGTCTCGCCACCTTCTCTTGATCTCTTCAGCTTCTGTTAGGTCCCTGCCATCTTTGTTTCTTATCATACCAATTTTTGCCTGAAATTTACCTCCAATGTTTCTAATTTTCTGGAAGAGGTCTCTTGTCCTTCCTATTCTGTTGTCTTCTTCCACTTCCATGCATTGCTTATTTAAAAATAGTTCCTTATCTCTTCTGGCTAACCTCTGGAATTGCGCATTTAACTGGGCATATCTCCCCTTTTCACTGTTTCCTTTTGCTTTCCTCCTTTCTTGGGCTACTTCCAGTGTCTCAGCAGACAACCATTTTGCCTTCTTGGTTTTCTTTTTCTTTGGAACGTACTTTGTTGCCGCCTCCTGAACAATGTCGCGGACTTCTGTCCATAGTTCTTCTGGGACTCTGTTTACTAAATCTAGTCCTTCAAATCTGTTCTTCACTTCCACTGTATATTCGCTAGGAATGTTAGTGAGATCATATCTAACTGGTCTGTGTATTTTCCCTGATCTCTTTAGTTTTATTCTAAATTGGGCAATAAGAAGTTCGTGATCTGAGCTACAGTCAGCCCCAGGTCTTGTTTTCACCGACTGGATGGATGTCCGCCACCTTTGGCTGCAAAGGATGTAGTCAATTTGATTTCGGTGCTGACCATCTGGTGAGGTCCATGTATAAAGCCGTCTTTTAGGTTGTTGGAAGAGAGTATTCGTTATACACAGCGAGTTTTCCTGGCAGAATTCTATCAGCCTGCGTCCCGCTTCATTTTGTTCTCCCAGACCATGCTTGCCTGTGATCCCCGTTGTCATTTGACTTCCCACCTTGGCATTCCAGTCTCCTGTAATGAAAATAATGTCTCTTTTTGGTGTATTATCCAGTAGGTCCTGCAGATCCTCATAGAACTGATCTACTTCTGCTTCTTCAGCAGCTGTGGTTGGGGCGTATATTTGGATCACTGTGATGTTGAAAGGCTTTCCTTGCACTCGAATTGAGATCATTCTGTCATTTTTTGGGTTGTATCCAAGCACCGCTTTAGCGAATTTCTTATTAATTATGAAGGCTACTCCATTTCTTCGATGTTCCTCTTGCCCGCAGTAGTAGATCTGGTGGTCATCTGATGTGAAGTGGCCCATTCCAGTCCATTTCAGTTCGCTGACCCCCAGAATGTCTATCTTTAGTCTTGACATCTCACCAATAACAACATCCAATTTGCCCTGGCTCATAGATCTTACATTCCAGGTTCCTATGGTGTGTTGATCTTTAGAGCATCGGATTCGTCGTTCGCCTCCAGTACCGTCGGCCGCTAGCCTTCCTTTCGGCTTTGAGCTAGCTGCGTCATCACATCTGGGGCTAGTTGAACTTATCCTCTGCTCCTCCCCAGTAGCATTTTGGCCATCTTCCGACCTGGGAGTCCCATCTTCCAATGGCATACCGACATATCTCTGGTTGTACTGGTCCATTTAGTTTTCTTGGCAAGGATACTGGAGTGGTTTGCCATTGCCTTCCCCAGGGATCACGCTTGGTCTGACCTCTCTGCCACAACCGTCCCGTCTTGGGTGGCCCTTCACGGTTTCGCTCATGACATCATTGAGGTGCTCAAGCTCCAGCGCCCCGACAAGGCGGTGATCCTTTGCTGGAGAGACACAGATTAACTAACATGAAACAAAGAAACTTCAGTCTTCTACAATGAAATGAGGAGGAGAAATGCCTCTTCCACCTGATAACCAAAATGCTTTTGCATGATGGGCAATAATATCACACTGAGGGTTAGCTATAATCAGCAAATATATATTTATTTTATCAACCAATATAATAATAATAATAACAACTTTATTTTTTATCCCGCCTACATCCCCCTGAAGTGACTCGGGGTAGCTTACCTGGGACCAAACCTAATCAACAAAGTTAAAAACATAACATATTTAAAATACATAAATATGTATGATGTATTCATCCATCCTACATGTATTATTTAAGATTTATTCATTTGTGAAGACCTAAAGATTGAAGTGCATGCATTGGACTTTAAATTGGGCTACTTCTGTACCAAATTTGGAAACTCCAATTAGTTCAAAACACGGCAGCCAGACTAGTTACAGGAACATCCAGGAGTGTGTCTATTACACCCAAATTCACTCCACTTTTGCCAATTAGTTTCTGGGCAAAGTACAAAGCGTTGGGTTTAACCTTTAAAGCTTTACAGAGTTTGAGCCCAGGTTACCTACAGGATTGCTTTCTCCCGTACACCCCACCCTTTAGGACTCACAGGTTTCCTGGGGGACATCTATTCCAACCTGCCATAATCCCACTGGCAACCAGTGGGATTATGGCAGGGACCTTTTCATCAGCAGCCCCAAGAAGATTGTGAAATGACCTGCCAGAAGACAGCTCAACAAGCTGTCAGAATTCAAGACACATCTCTTCTGGCAGGCTACCCAGTCAATTTCAGCTTGTGAATTTTAACTTGCATTTTAAACTCTGAGTATTTATTTATTTATTTATTTATTTATTTCTTGCATTTATTGACCGCCCCTCTCAGCCCGAGGGCGACTCGGGGCGGTGAACAGCAACAAAGAAAGACAGTGTACAGTGAATCACAACAAAACAAACCAGACAAATACAACATAACATATACTTATACTAAAAATCCGCTTCGTCAAGTCCTGGGGTCATAGCCGAAATTCGTAGTCTTAAAAATATGGAACGCTTCACGAATTTGCGTGTCATTGTTATATGCATTTTAATAGAGTTTTATCTCTTTGTTTTAACTATGTTTGTTCTTATATACCTTTCTTTTCCTCCAGAGAACACAAAATAGTGTATTTCACAATCTTTCCCCCTATTTTATTCTCAAAAAGCTCTGATAGGTGAAACTGAAAGAGTATGACTGATCCAAGGTCTTCCTCAGATGAAGAGGTCAGAGACAGAGGAAGTTGGCAGCTGTGCCTTGGAGTCATGGGAGACTGGAAGCCCTACCTTGGGAACAGAGTTTAGGCCACCATACATTGTTCTTGGACCGCAAGAAGAATATATGCCATAGGCCTTCACACTGCAGTACTAATGTACCAGAGCTGGTACATGTGGTTGCTTCTGGGAACCATGATGTAAATTTGAATTAATAAAATGTGGCTAAAGATGCAATCCTAATAAGATCCACTACTGAGCTTAATTTTGAAGCAACGTGAGGAGGATTCACTTAGACCAGAGTTGGAAGTCCAGTTGTTTTGGACTTCAACTCTCAGAAATCCTAGCCAGCTTACAAGCTGTTAGGAATTGTGAGAGCTGAAGTCCAAAACACCTGAAGGACCAAAAGTTAGGGACCACTGACTTAGACTGAGTAGGTAGGAATGTGTTGTTAAAAAATAAAGGTGTCTACTGCTGCTTTCCCAAGCCACTTGCCCTCCAGGTATGTTTGTCTACAGTACCCAAGTGTATTGAGCACAGGTGGAATTTGTAGTCATGAGAGTTATCATTAGGTGAGGCACCAGCGTTCCTTGGCAAAGAAGGCTAAAGACAATCCCCACGTTACATAGCCTTGAGCTATGACAATTAAAGTGTTGTCAAAAGGCATTAATTCTACAGTGTAGGTACACCCAAATGCATCTTGAAGGCAAATTACATCACATATTCTCCAGGAATTTCAGTAATTGAAAGATAACCTTAAAAAGAGATCCAAACCTATTTTCATATTTCCATTTTACTGGTCCTTAAAAGATGTAATGGAAAGACTTAAACATGAAACAAAGCAATCTACATATGGATACCAGATGTAAAAATGTGGTGGCTATGGAACAGAAGCTACAATGACAGTGTATATATAAAGGCCAGTCAAATGGAGGATCATTATTCATACTCTCTGGCTAGTGGACAAAGGCTTGAGAGAAAACCACAAGACAGTCCAGCACCTCTCTCACTGGGAGCTTATACTATTCACTCAGGAAGTCTGGTGCCAAAGCAAAAAAAAAAAAAAAACCTAAAAGGGTGAGACAATTATTTTGGGGTTGCAGTGCAGAAATAAATGTAACTCTGGACACTTGGGGAAAGGGGCTGGCAAAAAAGGAAAGCTGAATGATGGGTCTGTTAAAACCATACTCATGGAGGGGAAATAACTGAGTTCCCACAATAGAAATATGTGAAATGAAGCCTTGGAAAGAACAGCTAGCATAATTACCAGCGTCATGTTATTTTTAGAGACTAACAAACCTCTTGGGTGGTGATGAACCCACCTTTCGAAAGAAACAATGGAAATGAATAGTCTGGGATTTGTTACTTCACTCTTCACGTAGCAGACAACAGCAGTGGGTTTTTAAAACATTTTAGAGGCATTTTGCTAGGAACTGGTTATTCAGGTTTTACGTCACTGTCTTATCAATCCTAAATATTGTTTAAGACTACAAAGAGAGGCCAAACAGCAACAAAGAAAACAACAAGTTAATGTTTAAATATTGTTAGTGGGAACAGATTACTTTTGAAACATTGAATAAAGGAGATAATAACTTTCAAAAAAGTAGCTCTTCAAACTCTGTCCAAACACTCCATTTTATGAGAAAACAAAATGAAGCATAAAGAATCTGAATCAAATGTCCAATAAGCACAATATCAAAATGAAAAATCCAGTCTTAAATGAACATGGAATTCAATCAGTTCGTATGCGTCTTTCTTGCAGATGGAGCCCTCTATCTCCATTGGCTTTGGAGCCATACTTACCGTATATACTCGAGTATAAGCAGAGTTTTTCAGCCCTTTTTTAAGACTGAAAAAGCCCCCCTCAGCTTATACTCGAGTTAAGGTTATTTATTATTTTACTCTGTTATTATTATATTATTATTATTACATTTATTATTTTACTCTATTTATTATTATTATTATTACATTTATTATTTTACTCTATTATTACTGTTATTGTTCCATTTCCATTATTTTACTTTATTATTATTTATATTTTATTGCCTCAATTAATGTGATTTTATTGGTATCTATTTTTATTTTAAAATTTACCAGTAGCTGCTGCATTTCCCACCCTTGGCTTAAACTCAATACATTTTCCCAGTTTTTTGTGGTAAAATTAGGTGCCTCACCTTATATTCGGGTTGGCTTATACTCAAGTATATACAGTATATGACATATTTTCCTCAAGAATCACATTAAAGTGTAGATGAGGCTCTTCTCCCAAACTTGAATCTCCAAACAACCCTCCCAGGGAGGACAGGCGGAAAGATGGCTTGCTTGTGGCTCTTATGAATTAGTGGGATTTGAACAAGAGTCTTTCCTAGAAGTGATGGAAAGAATATTCAAAAATATTTGGAAAAGGGAAGAAAAATATGTCAAGTGTTGAGAAACCCTAATGAGAAGAATCCTTGAATTATGAGGCTTTACACAGTTCAGGCTTTTGTGCCAATTTCATATATAATTGTTAGTGTAGAAGCGGAAAATGCTACTTTGTGTGCAAAACATGTGGTAATTAGGGATCTATTTTACACAAAATTTGCACTTGGTTAATTTACAAAGAAATAATCATTTTCTTTGAAGAAATTGATATTTCTACATTGAAATATCATTTTCCATAAAGAAAATAATGTTTTCTGCACAAAACAAGCACGTTTGTGTAGAACAATTCTTAATATTCCTCATTAGACATCATGACAAGAGCTGATGGGAGTTGTGATACAGTAACATCTGGAAGGCTGCAGTTTGTTCTGTGGGGTGTGAATTTAGATACAAGCCTTGCAGATAGGATGTCTGACCTTAAAATGTCCTTTAACCTTTCTCAACCTCAGAGCCGCAAGTTCTGCTGAACTGCAATTTCCATGATCCCCAATCTGCATGGTGGATAATCAAAAATGATGGGAATTGTCGCTCAATAACATCTGGGGATCCAAATTTGGTAAAAACTAAAGAACACTTGTTGTTGTTGTTTATTCGTTCAGTTGCTTCCGACTCTTCGTGACCTCATGGACCAGCCCACGCCAGAGCTCCCTGTTGGCTGTCATCACCCCCTGCTCCTTCTGGGTCAAGCCAGTCACTTCAAGGATACTATGCATCCATCTTACCTTTGGTTGGCCCTTCTTCCTTTTTCCTTCCATTTTCCCCAGTATCAATCTCCAAGCCTTCCTGTCTTCTCATGATGTGGCCAAAGTACTTCATCTTGGCCTCTACTATCCCTCCCTCCAAGGAGCAGTCAGGTTTTATTTCCTAAGTATGGACTGGTTGGATCTTCTTGCAGTCCAAGGCACTCTCAGAATTTTCTTCCAGAACCACAGTTCAAAAGCATCTATCTTCCTTCGCTCAGTCTTCCTTATGGTCCAGCTCCCACATTCATTGATTACTACAGGGAATACCATTGCTTTAACTATGCAGATCTTTGTTGCCAGTGTGATGTCTCTACTCTTCACTATTTTATCGAGATTGATCATTGCTCTCCTCCCAAGAAGTAAACGTCTTCTGAACACTTACCACTATATAAAAATATGGTTGACATTTTATATCCACAGATTCTCTATCCATGAATTAATATGGCCTTTTGAAAGCAAACATAAGACTAGTGTGGCCTAGGATGAAAATAAGTTTGACACCCCTGCTATACATTATCCCACACTGACTTGAAAGGTTTCAATGAGCTTCTGAACAATTCCCTCTAACATTTTCATGCTGACAACATTTTCAGCATGAAAATGTTTGTTTGATGTCTCCCTCAGGGGCTGTGTCTGCCAGTGCTTCCCTTCATACCCTGCTGCTCTTCGACATACAAAAAATCAACAATCCTTTTCTTGAGTTGCTGTGAGTTTTCCAGGCTGTGTGGCCATGTTCCAGAAGCATTCTCTCCTGATGTTTCACCCACATCTGTGTCAGGCATCCTCAGAGTTTATGAGGTCTGTTGGAAATGAGGCAAGTGAGGTTTATATATCTGTGGAAAGTCCAGGATTAGAGAAAGAACTCTATCTGTTTAATGTTGCCATTGGCCAGCTTGATTAGAACTGAATAACCTTGTAGCTTCAAAGCTTGGCTGCTTCCATATGGCCTCCACCACCATGGTCACCCCCTTTTGCAAAGCTCAGGATGTGGCCACTTCAGGTGTGACCACATTAAATGCCCTCCTCAACAATGCACGAACCATGTTGACTCTTCCTCTTGTGTTCTTTCCATCCCTCGGGTGGTGGACCCATGGCTCTAATATCTGCAAAGGCATGCCATTTCGCCAGCAGCCACCTCTCACACAGTAATTACTGATGCCTCCCAGTTGGGGTGTGGAGCGCATATAGGTGACCTGGCAATCCAGGGATGCCTGTTGCTGGAAGAGAGTCAGTGCCATCAATTACCTGGAGCTCCTTGCAATCCAGAAAGCACTCCAAGCATTCGAGGCCTCTCTAACGGGGCATGTCATCCAGGTGCTGATGGATAACACAACAGCCATTTTTAATATCAACAAGCAATGAGGCGCTCTCTCCCTCAGTTTACTGGATTTAGAAAAGTACTTTTTAAAGTATATCAAAAAGAAAGGGAGCAAAACCAAATCAGAAAGCTTGAGACGCTTGAGGAAGCATCCTAAACAGGGCATGGTTGGAGGACTGTAAAAGTGAAGAGACGTACTCCATGCTACAATACTTTGTTGCAGACACAATTTCTAACTCACTCCTTGCTTAAAATAATGGAAATTCAAGCTGTTACAGGTTTTCTTCTTTGCCATTCTCCAGTCATTTGCAGAAGTCTTATAAATATTTAAGAAAGGAAGATAGTGAAGAATTGATATTCAAGTGCATTCCCTCTTCCCACACTTGCTGTCTCAAGAAAGCCTCTCCCCTTACTTTCCTTTTCAATCATGCAATTAAGGTATATTCTTTTTTTAAAAAAAAAACTCTCTTGTAAAGGCGTGCAGACCCATTCTAGGCCATGAAGAGCATAAACAAGTAGGGAGAAGTTAAGTCTTCCACCACAAGTGGTTTTCATCTAAACGTTCAGGAGACCATGTGGGGGTCTGTGTACAAAAGGGGAGATTTTTTAAAAAGCAAAAAGAGTTGGGGAAAATATTTGACCCAACCTTCAACCACAGACAACGGTGGTAATTTGGACCACAAACTGTGGGTCTGATACCAAATGGAGTACTTTTAGCTCAATGCTGGGATCATGGAAAAATTGGAAACAGTTAAAGGTTTCAGAATGCCACCTAGCAACAATGTGCATTGTTTACACTGGACTCTGCAGAACATGCTTCAGCTGTACTTCATAAAAACAACAACAGCATGTTCATCAAACCTTGGAAATGCTGGTTTATTTCCAGTGAATCTATTTTATATACCTATATACCTGGGGTCATGTGAAAATTTCTCAGCTCAAAAGGGATTCCAAGTGAAAAACGTTTAAGATCCCTGATCTAATTGGTTCTTCCCTCTGACTAACATCATTGGAAAATATTGTGATATTTGGTAAAGTGGAAAGCCATAGGAAAAGAGGGAAAACCATACTATAGATGGCTTTACTCAATCAAAGAAGCCAGAAACCAGAGTTTGCAAGACCTGAGTGGCAGCAGATGTCTGAGGTCTTTCATTCATAGAGTCACCAGAAAATGACCTTGATAGTCAGTATTAGCAACAAACTGATTTGAAAGGTGATTGAAAAAACTTTAATGGTCTGATACATAGTTAATCTGGCCCTCCTACACTACACAATTATAGCACTATAATTCCACTACAACTATCCTGATTGAATTCCATAGAATATGGAGTTTGTAGTTTGGCGAAGCATTCAAGCTCTCCTTAAATTACACACCTCTCTTTATATTGCCAATCACACAATACCACAGAATGGAACAGTGGCAGTTACTTCACTGGGACCGGGCTGTGGCACAGTTGGCTAGGAGTCAGCTGCATTAAATCACCACTGACTGAAAGGTCATGAGTTTGAAGCCAGCCCAGGTCAGAGTAAGCTCCCGACCATTTATCTAGCTTGCTGTCGACCTTTGCAGCCCGAAAGACAGTTGCATCTGTCAAGTAGGAAAATTAGGTACCACTTATGTGGGGAGGCTAATTTAACTAATTTATAAAACTATAAAAAATCTTTAGCAGCGGGTGAAAGAATGAGGAAGTACTCCATCAAGAATTCGACAATACAAATATTATAATAATATCACAGTAAATAATGAACAATTGCTTTCCGTTCTGGGACAACCAAGGAAGCTCTAAAGGCTGGATCATTCTGCACAGTGGTGGGGCCAGTTTGGTCCCACAATTCCCTCTCCTTTAATCCACTTCCCTGACCTTTTGTGGCTGACAAAGCCATGGCTTGCACTTTCTTATTTGGCTGCTAGCAAGGGCCCGGAGCTGCTGCTCTGCATAATTCAAGTTCTCATTTGCTGAGCTGTTCTGTGGGTCGCTGTGCTGCTTGTTTACTTGGCCATACACCACCAAGCCTTGTTCATTTCAGCCAATGGAAAACAGCAGCTTCTATTGTGATTCAGATCAAGAACTTGTGGGTTTTAAGTGCATTCCCCTAAGGCTGATAATAGAAGGCTACTATTTTTGCTTGCTACATGATGGCAATTATATAAAGTTATCCTAATGGGCAGAAATAAAGATGGCTACATTGGTAATTATGGGACAACATCTCTCATGCATCAACATATCTACATTTTGGTTCAGTCTGAAAAAGTTAAATATGTTCCCCTGCTGTTTCTCCAAGTGAATTTTAACCAGCTTTAACTGATTTTGGGAAATGCAGGATCTCTATAATTGTTTGACCTCCAGCCTCTTGCTGAAACAAGCAGCTTTCATTTAAGCTTTAGACTAAGCCACAGTGTCTCCTCAGAGTCAAGCCTTTGAAATAGCTGTGGCTGTATTTGGAACATCTCTGAGTAGCAGGGGGGAAATATCTGCGGTTGTTAAAAAATGTAGGTTTTTTAAAAAGGAAAAAAGTACTGCTTCTCTGCAGAGTGTCATGTTCTCGCTTAATAAGAGGTTTTTCAAACTTTGAAATCGTGAAGCACACTGAATAGAAAATTATTTCTTTTTCAAAAACCAACATTATTATTATTATTATTATTATTGTGTTTGCTAGTTTTAGTAAGCTGAATTAAAATAAAGTACCTTCCCATCAGAAGGTGAATATTTTTCGGCTTCTTTTAACTTGACTGTGGCAGAGTTATTTTTTGGATCACAATTCCCAAAATCATGCAGCCAGCATGATTACTGTTAAGGGAGTATGGGCTTTGTAGCCACCAAAGTAAGCTTTGCAAATTGTGTCTCTGCCTGTGGTCAGGTTTTCCTCTCTTTGATGTGCATCTTGGAAGTTAACCACTTCTTTAAATCTAAATTCACCTGCCAATTCTCTGTCTTGTCAGTGTATAAATGACAGGCATTGAATGTTTGTCGTATATGTGTGTTCTGTGATCTGCCCTTAGTCTCCTCCGGGGTGAGAAGGGCGGAATATAAATACTGTAAATAAATAAATAAAGTTTGATATCTTGCTAGCCAATACAGGGACTTCTCAATGACTTAATAATTCTGCTATAGTTCTTTAAACCGCCCCCCTTCTACTTGTAATTCCTTTTCAAAAACTGAAACATTATATCGAGCTACCTTAGGCAAGCTTTGCTTGAAAAGGTTTTATAAATGAATTTACATACATGCATATGTGCGTGCATAATAGAATTGCATTTCCAATTTAAAATATATATATTTTAGGGCTTTTGTGTTGATTTAATTACAGAATTTTGAGCTGAAAGACACCTCATGGGCCATGCAGTCCAACCCCCTGCACTGCAGGAATATGAATATGTGAAGGTCCTAAACAAGATACTGAAAAGTCAAGACAAAACATTGAATTCTAATGTTCATGCCTTTGCATTTATTTATTTATGGTATTTCTAGCCCGCCTTTCTCAGCACTAAGGCAACTCAAGGAGGGTTACAAATTGGTAATAATTCAATGCCACACATTCATAAAATATACAATTAAAAACATTCAGCATAACATTATAAAAACCATATAAAAGCCATTAAAAACATATAATCATCAGAGTTGCCCTGTTAAACTCATTATCCAGTAGCATCGTCTAGCCATTCCATGTTCATTCTTCATAGTTTCATGTTTATCTATTATGCTGCATTTCCAAAAGCTTGTTCAAATAGCCAAGTTTTTACTTTTCTTCGGAAAGTCAGCAGAGAGGGGGTCGATCTAATATTCCTAGGGAGGGAGTTCCACAGCTGAGGGGCCAACACTGAAAAGGCCCTGTTTCTCGTTCCCGCCAGACACATCTGTGAGGAAGGCGGGATCGAGAGCAGGGCCTCCCCAGATCAGGTCTGTAGCCAGGATTTCGATTTGGGGGGGGGGGTCTGAGTTTTTTTTCGGGGGGGGGGGTTCAGGGGCTGAGTTTCGAGGGGGGGGCTGAGTCTGAGTGAAAGAGGGTCTACCCTAGCAAACCTTTTGTATCATTACCCCAATACCCCCATGCATATGGGATATATTGAGTATGGTGATCAGATCATGATATGAATAAACATAACAGTTTAAATAATGCACCAGTAAGGCCTTTTCGCGAACCACCATGAGATTTTCGGGGGGGCGGGGTTGAAACCCCTCAAGCCCCCCCCCCCCCCAGCTACATGCTTGCCCCAGATGATCTTAAGTTCCTAGAAGATTCATAAGGAGAGATACATTTGGACAAGTAAGCTGGTCAAGAACCATTTAGGGCTTTATAGACTAAAGCCAGCATTTCTATGTATGATTGTGGAAGGCAGATAGTGAAGAAAGCTGATAAGAAGAAAATAAATTCATTTTAAGTGTGGTGCTGAAAAAGAGTTCTGTAGGTACAACGGACTAATCTAATTCAGTACTGAACTACCTAGAATTTAAGGTCAGCCCTGGAAACTGCTTGTGGGACCCCAACATGTGTGTCAGGGGTTTTTGGTTGTTTATATATATATAGTTACATGTCATTTATGGAAATAGCAAGTGGGAATATGAACTGGGGGGCTGACTTGCTTCAGTTACATAGATAGATCATAAACTTTAACTGGCTGGATTGGTGTGAACTATGTCAGATGATTAAGATGAAGAAGCATTTCTATGCACACTGGAAGACATCTCAAGCATGAGATTGAGAAACTGAGCAAGCAGCTGCTTCTGCATGTAGATGGGCTGGGCTTTAGCACAGCAGGTTGATCACCAAGCTGCAATTAATCTTGCCAACCAAAAGGCTGATAGTTCGAAACCTGGGTCAGGGTGAGCACCTGACCTTTAGCCCAGCTTCTGCCTTCCTAGCAGTTTGAAGATAGATATGAGTAGATAAATAGGAACCGCATTAAGCAGAGAGGTATTTTAGGAATGGCATTTTGATCAGAAAAAAGGAGGAAGTTTATGAACAAAGAAAGCTCTTCAGCAAGGAGATGGAGCGACAGCACCCCCCTGTGGCCAGAACCGAACACAGCCTCCAAAGATGCCAAAAGATGGCAAAACCTATATAAATACATTTCTATCTGTTGTCTGTCCTGTCATTGCATAATTTACATTGAATGTTTGCCATATATGTGTTCAGTGATCCTCCCAGAGTCCCCTTCGGGGTGAGAAGGGCAAAATAAAAACACAGTAAATAAATAAAAAAAAATAAAACAATGAGTACAAACTATGCCTATATAGGCCCCAACTACATTTTAATATGTGTATTTATATAACTTTTGCAGTATTTGTGTATTTTGACTGTGACACATCTTGAACTATGAGGAAAGATGGGAAAGAAATAAAATTATTGTTGTTGTTATTGTTATTATCTACACTGCCATATGGCACAGTTGAATTGCATTATATGGCATTATATTGAGTTAAACTGCATTCTGGAACTGTATTATATAGTAATGAAGATGGGGCCTACATAGGTGGGTAGGAGATGGGATTCCAGGCAAGATAAACTAATGATAGACGAAACCAAACAACACTTTTCTATGTTTTTCAGTCACTTGATACCAAGTACGCCAGTAATGTTAATAACAAGCAATTTTGAACCGCAGTATCTGCAAAGTCATGAATAACCAGTTAGTAGAAAGTAAAATTCCAAGCTGTTTAAAAATCTGTTTGTATACCTTTGAGATCGATAAGCAAGTCTTTGGTGCTTGCAAAGCCTTCTGCCTGGGGTGATAGTATGATAGCTGGGTCCGGAAGCTCCGAGCTTCCGCACATTCCGCAACGGCAATTGTGAATAAGGGAAGGGGAGAGTGGCACACTGAGGAGGGCAGGAATATACTTAAATTTGGTGGAAGAATAGAAAGGAGGGGAGGGTTGGAATAAAGTTTAGGGTAAGGTTTAGGGTTTGGGGTAGGGTAAGGGTTAGGATTAGGGTTAGAATTAGGATTATGGGTAAGGTTTAGGGTTTGGGTTAGGATTAGGGTTTGGGTTAGGATTAGGGTTAAGGGTTAGGCTTAGGGTAAGGCTAACCCTTAGGGTTTTACCATTAAAGAATTCTTACATTCTTTCTATAATATCTGTGTTCCGTTCTGCATTACGCAAACAGTGCTCCTGAAGGAGCGAAGCAGAAACACGTAATGCTCAGAGCATCCGGGCCCAGCTTTCATACTATTACTTCTTCTGGTGCCTCACCAAACTACAACTCCTATTATTCCCTAGCATTGAGCCCTGTCAGGCTGCATTCATAGAATCATAGAGTTGGAAGAGACCTTGTGTGCCATCCAGTCAAACCCCCTGCCAAGAAGCAGGAAAATCATATTCAAAGCACCCCTGACAGATGACCATCCAGCCTATGTTTAAAAGCCTCCAAAGAAGAAGCCTCCACCACACTCCAGGGCAGAGAGTTCCACTGCTGAACACCTCTCACAGTCAGGAAGTTCTTCCTAATGTTCAGATGGAATCTCCTTTCTTGTAGTTTGAAGCCATTGTTCCACATCCTAGTCTCTAGGGCAGGAGAAAGCAAGCTTGTCCCTTCCTCTCCATTACTTCCTCTCACATATTTATAATGGGCATGTTTAGTCTTCTATTTTGTAGGCTAAACATGCCCAACTCTTTAAGCCGCTCCTCATAGGGCTTATTCTCCAGACCCTTGATCATTTTAGTCACCCTCCTCTGGACACATTCCAGCTTGTCAACATCTCCCTTCAATTGTGGTGCCCAGAATTGGACACAGTATTCCAGATGTGGTCTAACCAAGGCAGAATAGAGGGGTAGCATGACTTCCCTGGATCTAGAATTCATTCTAAAATCTTCTTTTTCTTCTACTGCCCTTTCCACTTTGGGTTCCTTCTAAACCATGGCGCCAATGCAGTTCCTCTTGGCCATTAGGGGGCGCTGTGTGTTTCCCTCCACTCTCCTCCTGGGCCCCGGAAGCCGGAAGAGAAGAGGCGGGGTTAGGGATAGGCGGAGCGGCTCGAGAAGAGCGCGCGTCGGGATTGGTCGGAATCTTTTCTCTTATCCAATGGCAGGGCTCGCTGACCACGCCGTGCCCCGCCTCCGCCCGCCATCTTGGTTCTGCCGGGGAGGAAGAGCGCTGAGGTGTCCTTTTCCAGGCAAGCGAGGCAGCCATGCCGCACTTTCAGAACTGGGATGAGTTCAGCCGCGCCGCCGAGAAGCTCTACATGTCGGACCCCCTGAAGGTAGAGTTTATGAGGATCGGGAGGGAAGAGAAGCAGAGCCCGCGAAGAGCCGGCCAAGCTTTGCTTCAGGGCCTTCAGGAGGAGGAGGGGAGAAATGGCATTCACTCCCCCTGTCTAAGGGTTTTTATCCACAGCAAGGATGCGTCTGCACTGTAGAATTAATGCAGTTTGGTTTCACTTTAACTCTCTAGCTCAGGCATGGGCCAATTTGGGCCTTCCCTCCAGGTGTTTTGGACTCCCACCATTCCTAACAGCCTCAGGCCCCTTCCTTTTCCCCCTCAGCCGCTTAAGCGGCTGAGGGGGAAAAGGAAGGGACCTGAGACTGTTAGGAATGGTGGAAGTCCAAAACACCTGGAGGGAAGGCCCAAATTGGCTCATGCCTGGTGTAGCTCAATGCTATGGGATTATGGGGATTTCATAAGGCATTTATCCTTCAATGTCAAAGAGTGCTGCTGCCTCAGCAAACTACAAATCCCTTGATTCCATGGCGTTGTGTCTCAGGGCCCGTAAAGTGGTGTCAAACTGCATTAATTCTGCAGTGTAGATGCATCCTGGCAGAACCAATTTGTAGCACAAGCCTTTATAGGCTCTAAATTTCCTTCCCTGGGTTCTTGAAATGGGCTCCCTTGTTGTGGATGAAATGGATGAAAAGGCAGGCAGTACAAGACTTAAATGGCTACACAGAGAAATAATAATAATAACTTAATAATAAAACTTTATTTATACCCCGCCACCATCTCCCCAAGGGACTCGGAGCGGCTTACAAGAAAGGAGATTCCATCTGAACATGAGGAAGAACTTCCTGACTGTGAGAGCCGTTCAGCAGTGGAACTCTCTGCCCCGGAGTGTGGTGGAGGCTCCTTCTTTGGAAGCTTTTAAACAGAGGCTGGATGGCCATCTGTCAGGGGTGATTTGAATGCAATATTCCTGCTTCTTGGCAGGGGGTTGGACTGGATGGCCCATGAGGTCTCTTCCAACTCTTTGATTCTATGATTCTACATGAGGCCAAGTCCAACAACACATCGATAAAACAACAAAAAATAGTAAAAACAATAAGCAAAATACAATTAGTATAACTCAGACATGGACAATAACAATTTTTATACCCCGCCAGCCGTCTCCCCTAGGGGACTTGGAGCGGCTTACAAGGGACAAGCCCAAAAATTACAATTAAAGCACACAAGTAAAACACTTTAATCAATTAAAACCATCAGATAAAAACAATGCAACACAATTATAAACAACATAAGAACAATATGGCTGAGAAAAAGTACATAGCTGAGGGACAGATTCAATGAGTGCTATACATTTTACAGGAGTGGAAGAAAAGTGCAATAATCCAGTAGAAATAGAGTCCATTTGTTTTATTTACTTACCATATTTGTACCCCTCCCTTCTCAACCCCGAGGGGGACTCAGAACAGCCTCACATATCATCAACAATTCAATGACATAAACATTTACATTGATAAACATTTACATGAAAAAACAGAATTAAAACATCTAAAACAATTTTATTTATTTCATACATTTCTACCCCCGTCCTTCTCAGGGCGGCTTCACAACAAGCACTCGTTATGTAATTAAAATCACATAATCCAAAATGATAATCCAGAGCCATTCCAATTGTCATTGCACAGATT
The DNA here is from genome assembly GCF_037176765.1 of Anolis sagrei. NCBI lineage: Eukaryota > Metazoa > Chordata > Lepidosauria > Squamata > Anolidae > Anolis > Anolis sagrei. The sequence goes on from NC_090021.1 coordinate 39,555,353, forward strand.
CTACATTCATTTGTTGCACTGCAGGTTATTCTCCAAAATCTTGGTCCTATAGCCATGTTTCTATATCTGATGATAAAACAGAATCTGGCCAAATTACATGTTGCTCAGTTTGGTTTTCATTAAAACCAGTGGTCTTGTGTGTGGCGTGATTCCTTTAGAGGTTATGTGTGACTCATCAGTTGAAAAAATAATAAAAGTGAAAATACTCCATCTACATGGGTTTCATCCTGAAGCAAGCTTTGTGAAAGCCTTCTTCTTTTGTAGCAATAGTGATAGGATAAATAACCCAATGGGGGATTATATCTAATTATGCGTCTTGCAAAGTGTGCCACCTCTTTTATCTATTATAGGGTTTAAGGCCAGTTATATAGCATTTCCCATGCTATATACATTACAATTTTTTCATTAATGCCATTGAATAAGACTACTCTCACTTATTTAAGTAAAAGGAAGTCCTGCATGCTGCTTTCTTTTAATTGAGTTCAGAAAGACTTGTCGATAGTTCTTTGCCTAAATGCATGTAGCAGATACCAGCCAGTGAAGTATTACTATATTCTTTTATTGTGTAGCTGACCAAGGGTGCAGCTACACTGTAGAATTAATATACTTTTATCTGCCATGTTTCAAGGCTATGGAATCATAGGAGTTGTAGTTCAGTGAGGTACTTGCACTCTTTGGCAAAGAAGCCTAAACATTCTGTTAAATTACACCTCCTAGGATACCATAGCATTGACCAATGGCAGTTGAAGGAGTCAAGCTTTATTAATTCTGTTGTGTAGATGTATTCTAAGTTATGCATGCTAGGGCAAGTTGGTTATTAAAAAGGAGGAAGCGGGATGTTAAGTACTGTAGAACTATTTCCAAGGGTGGATTACAGAATTCACTTGTCCCTTTTTGTAGTATTTGGTTGGAAACAGTAATTGCAAATTTGTAAAACGATGCTTATGTTATTTCAGGTACGTGTGGTACTCAAATATCGGCACTGTGATGGAAATCTGTGCATCAAAGTAACAGATGATGTTGTTGTAAGTAAAATGTTTGTGGGGAGATTTTAGCAACATGATCCTTTGAATCCCATTTGCCAATTGTCTTTTGAAAATATTTGATTTTAGCTATAAAGTAACACTTAAGTTGATTCCCACAGTGAAATGGCACATGTGTGCACCTAACAGGGTCCCCTCTTTTTCTGTTCTCAAACGCACACCATGTGCCAGCTTTCTTTTCCACTTTTAGAGGAAGATGTCAGGAGCTTCACAAGTTTACTGTGTATGTGAGGGGGAAGTAAAGATTGCTTATGAAGACTGGCATTTTGTTGGTTAGTCCCAACTAGAGTACACCTCACATTGTAGTCATGACTTAACAACAGAATTTAGGTCAAAGTGTGGTTAAGTGAGGCAATACAGTCATCCCTCCACATTTGTGGTTATGCCTTTTTCAGATTTGGTTATCCACTGATTTGATTACAATATTATTTCTAGGAATCTCTTAAGTTTTCTGTGTCAGTTTACTCTGGTCATGCTGGATGACTTAGATATTTCTAGAGAGAACACCTCTCTAGAAATCTTTAGCTCCTCCAGTACAATACTTTGGACAGCTTCCAGTGGAATTCAAACATAGAGTCATGCTGGAAGACTTAACACAGTGGTTCTCAACCTGGGGTCCCCAGATGTTTTTAGCCTACAACTCCCAGAAATCCCAACTAGTTTACCAGCTGTTAGGATTTCTGGGAGTTGAAGGCCAAAAACATCTGGGGACCCCAGGTTGAGAACCACTGACTTAGAATTTCTTAGAGAGGTGTTCTCTCGGGTAAAAATGTTTACAGCAATGTCTTTATTTGTGGTTTTTCACTTTCACGGGGATCCTGTTCTAATGTGGAGGGCTGACTATAGGAGTGAAAAAGCAGATCAACCAATCTGCTTGCCCCTTCAGTCTTTACTGGTTTTGTACTGAAACTGGAAGCTGCCTTGCACTACTGTGCTATATTCCCAGTGTAGATACGTTTTCCATGTTTAGTTTGAAATAGCCATGTATGCAGAACCTGCTGATACCATCAAATGGCTTTCCTTGGATTCTTCCATGCTGTAACAGGAAGAGAAGATACTGTAACAGGAAGAGAAGAAAGGCTTCAGAAATCGTTCTATGCCTTGAAATTTAGAGTGCAAAACAGAGTTAACTTGTAAATTCTGAGAATACTTAGGTTCAACACAAAGTTTGAAATAATGTCATCATCTGAAGCAGGTAGAATTCTTAGGTATTTCATATATACACTTGTTTGTATAAACTCTTAAAATGTTTTAAGAGTTCATATGATTGCTATGTCTATTTACAGATTAGCATGTAAAAACAGCTCCTCTATGTACGGGGTGTAATTCTTTTTAGTCCAGATTTAATTTCCAATAGTGGCCAGTCAGATGTATTTGGAAACTTGCAAAATAGGGCATGAAGTGTGTGATTATATTACTCATTTAATATATGGAGGCAATTACCCCCAAACATGGTGCGTCTCTTGTTGTAGAATGGCTAATGCTCTTACCTGTAAAATTATTTATTATTTCCTATTGTCACTTGCAAGAAACAAGATGTTAGACAATCTAAATGAAATAGGGAAACTACTTTGGTTTAGCATTTTTTAATTGAATGATTAGATTAACTGTAATTTGAGAAAACATTCTCTGATTTTTTTTTCTTGTAGCAGTTCAGAATCAAGTTCTACAATATGATTGTAGAAGAAAGGAAAATGTTATTTCGTCTGTTATCCTTGAAAAGAAAACAATGTGTAGGAAACCTCATATAAAATTCCTTCTTCTATAGACATCTCATTCTTTCATTTTTAAAAACAAAAATAAACTTTCTACTAGTGTACTTTCTGGTTGTACTGGTCCATTTAGTTTTCTGGGGTGAAAATTGCTGGAAGAAACATTAACAACCTCAGATATGCAGATGACACCACTCTGATGGCCGAAAGCGAGGAGGAGCTGAGGAGCCTTCTAATCAAGGTGAAAGAAGAAAGCGCAAAAGCCGGGTTGCAGCTAAACGTCAAAAAACCAAGATTATGGCAACAAGAATGATTGACAACTGGAAAATAGAGGGAGAAACCGTGGAGGCCGTGACAGACTTTGTATTTCTAGGTGCAAAGATTACTGCAGATGCAGACTGTGGCCAGGAAATCAGAAGACGCTTACTTCTTGGGAGGAGAGCAATGTCCAGTCTCGATAAAATAGTGAAGAGTAGAGACATCAGACTGGCAACAAAGATCTGCCTAGTCAAAGCCATGGTATTCCCTGTAGTAACCTACGGATGTGAGAGCTGGACCTTAGGGAAGGCTGAGCGAAGCAAGATCGATGCTTTTGAGATGTGGTGTTGGAGGAAAGTGCTGAGAGTGCCTTGGACTGCGAGAAGATCCAACCAGTCCATCCTCCAGGAAATAAAGCCCGACTGCTCACTGGAGGGAAAGATACTAGAGACAAAGTTGAAGTACTTTGGCCACATCATGAGGAGACAGGAAAGCCTAGAGAAGACAATTATGCTGGGGAAAGTGGAAGGCAAAAGGAAGAGGGGCCGACCAAGGGCAAGATGGATGGATGGCATCCTTGAAGTGACTGGACTGACCTTGAGGGAGCTGGGGGTGGTAACGGCCGACAGGGAGCTCTGGCGTAGGCTGGTCCATGAGGTCACGAAGAGTCGGAGACGACTGAACGAATGAACAACAACAACAACAGTGTACTTTCTAAAATTTTGGAAAGCTGCTTTCCCCAATAATATTTGTATCTTTTGATCTTCAGTTCTAAATATACTTATTAGGAAAGTCCAATGAACACAGTAAGGCTCTTAAATAAAAATAAAGAGGATAATCTCCTTGCTTTGAAGCCACCAGTTATCATTTTGTGACTGCAGTGTGCTAAACCAGTTGAGTCACACTTTTAGAACAAGGATAGGAGATGCATTTTGCCACAGTGGCCAGTTTCCAATTTTGAAAGGATCTCAGGTGCAGTGAACAGAGGTAAGGCTATAAGGTGGGGGCTAAAGGTGGGCCTAAGCAAAGTGCTCATGGTCAAGTGTAAATTTTACTTGTTTGCTCCAGTGCAACAATTTTATTACATGTAAAGGCTCCACAGTCTTCAAATTAGAGTTTCAATACTGGAGTCACAGCCTTCTGAAATTTAGAATGTGGTCTTTTGTGGGAATGTCTTGATTGAGGAAGAAATTGCAAGATATTCTTCTGCCAATAGTTTGTATCTCTTGTTCTTAGGAATATCTCTTAAATATGTTCTTGCTTGAACAGAACCAATTTGGTCTTAGTCCGGGAAGACTTGTAAAAAAGAAAATTAGACTGTGGCACTGTATGCAGCTGTGAGTTTAATCCACTGAATTCAGTAGGGGATTTTTGAATGTAGACTTGTATTGGATTGCACTGCTGAAGGGATTTTCATTAATGAGATGAATCTACACGTTTTTTCTCACTTAAAGGAACTAAGCATGTTTGAGGTTGACAACATCATACAGAAATCATGATGGCTAAGACATATTAAAATTTTCTTTCCCGGAAAGCACTGCAAGGGGGAAGAAGTTTGCAGTTAGCTAATAATTATCCTCTGAAGGTCAACAACATGAGTTCATAACACATTATAGAAGCCATTTTGATGGAGTTTTTTAGGTGTCCTCTCCTTAATCCATTATTTTAATAATTAAGACTGTCCTGAGTTCCAGTTTTGAGTAAAAGGTACATTATACATAAAGGTGATGATAATCAGCTATGTGAGCAAACTGATGAAATTTCTGGATAAATATATATTTTGTTAGATTTTTCTTATGTGTTTCCCAATACTGGAATTACTATTTGATTGTTTTGCTAGAACAGAGATTAAGAATATCTAGCCCTTCAAATGCTTTTGGACTACAACTGCCATTACCCCTAATCAGTATCGCTGATTATATTATTGAAGCTGCAGTTCAGCGATGTCTGCAAGGTTCCAGGTTGCCCATCCTAGTCCTGAAAAATAGGTTTATCCTTGAAAGCATGAGTGCACAGTCTTTGAGAGAAAATAAGATGTAACCTGCCTTGTAACCCCAGATAGGATGGCAGAAAAAAACTGTTTCCTTTATTTATTTATGACATTTATATGCTGCCCTTCTCACCCCGAAGGGGACTTTAAAATAGAAGAGCAGAAAATAAATGGCATCCTGTAAACACAGCACTGTATCTTGTTTCTAGAGCAATATTCTCAATGCTGTATCTTGGTGTATTTCATGTAAATTAATATTTGTTTCAGAAAATTGAAATAAAACCCGGATAAATCTAAACCTTCTCTTTCTTCCAGTGCCTACTGTATAGGACAGATCAGGCTCAAGACGTAAAGAAGATTGAGAAATTCCACAGTCAACTAATGCGACTCATGGTAGCCAAAGAATCCCGGAGTGTTGTCATGGAAACAGACTGAATATCCTGGAAGAATATGAGTGTTCTAGTTACGTTTCACAAGCGGAAAGTATTGCTTGGATTTGGGTAGATTTTGGAACCGAAGTACAGTGGCATCAAGTGGATTATTAAAATCTAAAGTGGGTTTCTAAGAACTTTCAGGCTCCACTTCAAAGCGGCTTCGGTGACTGTATGCTTTCGTTTGAAAGCCTCTATTTATTTCTTTTTTAAATTTCAGCAAGCAGGGATGCATGGCCTTTGCTGGGTATACTAAAGGTTAAAATGTAATTGCCCAGATTTTTACACTTTTGTCAATCACCAATTCTGTGCCCAAAAAAAGAGGAAGCAAGCATTTTCCTCTGAGAAGTGTCAGCATGCTATTGTATAGCGGGGTTTCTTTTCTTGTTGAATTCTATGTTGTTGTATTTGTTAAAATAAAATGGAAAATTAGCTTAATAACTGGATGTAATAAACCTTTAAATATGTATATATACCATTGAAATGACCAATATATGACAAAAAGTTTAACTGGCAACATAGCTACCCTGTGTGTAATTTTTGTGACTCTGTCCTGCTTTGTTCAAAACAGATTTTGGCCTCAATATTAACATTCTTTTGAACATTCAACAGTCATAAAACCGGATAAAGAATAAAGCAATATCGGAAATAGTCAAATATTCATACCATTACAATACATATTTTAATTGAGCTTACTGTTGAATCAGTGGACTTTGGGCCATAAGATAGAGCTAAGACATAAGACTTCATGCATAACTTCTTGCTCAGCGTGTCCCCAGTGTTATTTGATGTAATTAAGTCATCTGCACAACGTATCTATGTGGCTAAAACTAAGGTTAACCTCAGATTGCCCTCCACCATTAGCTATATAGCCATCATCTTTTAAGCTATTCTTCATTATGAAACTATGGAGCGCCCCCCCCCCCCCCGGGGGGGCGCAGTGGGTTAAACTCTTGTGCTGACAGGACCGAAGACTGACCGGTTGGAGGTTCAAATCTTAGGAGAGTGGGCTGAGCTCCCTGTGTCAGCTCCAGCTCCCCATGCAGGGACATGAGAGAAGCCTCCCACAAGGATGATAAAACATCAGGGTGTCCCCTGGGCCATGTCCTTACAGACATCCAATTCTCTCACACCAGACGCAACTTGCAGTTTCTCAAGTTGCTCCTGACACGGAAAAAAAAATATGAAACTCATAAATCTGAGTGGAACTGTGTACTATTAAATACAACAGTTTAAAAACAAAATTCCAGATACAGCCATTTTCCCCATACACAGTTGATGTAATATAAAATCCTGTGAAATTTTCCAGCAGAGTAACATTCTGGACATTTTAAACATTTTCTGTCCTTGTGCATCACAGACCCTTGATCATTGTAGTTGCCCTCCTCTGGACACATTCCAGCTTGTCAACATCTCCCTTAAATTGTGGTGCCTAGAATTGGACACTATTTCCCTGGATCTAGATACGATACTCCTATTTATGCAAGCCAAAATCCCATTGGCTTTTTTAGCTGCTGCATCATATTGTTGGCTTATGTTTAATTTGTTGGCCACAAGGACTCCAAAGTCTATTTCGCACGTACTGCTGTTGAGCCAGGCGTCATCCCCTATTCTGTATCTGCATTTAATTTTTTCTGCCTAAGTGAAGTATCTTGCATTTGTCCCTGTTGAACTTCATTTTGTTAGTTTTGGCCCATCTCTCTGATCTATTAAGATAATTTTTAATTCTGCTCCTGTCTTCCGGAGTATTAGCTATTAGAATACTGTTTTTGCTTTATGCTAGCATAGCTGAGTGTTACGCTGAGATGTTGTGTAAGGAGGCAGAAGTGATTTGCTTTGGAATGAAATGGCTGCTGGATGGCACCATTCTAACTGAAAGAACCACTGAGCAGATGTGAAGGTCTGCCAGGAAGGTTTCTGTGCAACTGCTGGTGGACCGACTACCCGTGTCTTCCCTTCCTGGCAGCCTTGGTGGCAGAACTTTACCATCTGTTTTATACAGGATCACAGCCTAGATATATTATTTGATGTAAAATTGTGTGGCCCACCATTCATTTATCACATACATGACCTGATTACAGTACAGGATGTGTACAGGATTTATGTAATTAGATGGAACTAAATTGCAAAGAGTCCAAACCTCATTATCATAACAGCAATCATGAAGAGCACAGTAGCTTGGTAGTAACATTTTAATTCCCTCTGTTTCTAATTATTATATCACCTATACAAGGAAGCATGTCCCAGCAGTTAGCCAATTGAGGATAATAATGTGATAGAGCTGATGAAATAGACGGTTTATTTCGTAAACACTTATAAATGTGTTGGTTCTTTTCAGAGACGGGTTAGCTCCTGGAAACAATATTCATATTCTGGTATTAGAACTTTCTTGCTTTGAATTGTGTGGCTTTAATAAGAAACCAGTGAATGCTGGGTCTATGTACCAGAATGTAACTGCCTTGAACAGACTTGTACGTTTAGTGCAGAAACAATACCGAAGAAGTAAGATCATTCCTTACCAACCCAGACACAGCAGCAAGGTATCAAGTTAGCATGTCTACATGGGCAATTTAAGTCTTGAAGTAATTAATATTAACTTTAATATGAGTAGCTTGAGAATATACTCTAGCTTTGAACATGGAAAAGACTTTTAATAAGACTAGGGAATACTATATTTAGTTAGTGTGATCTATTTTAAATGTATTTTCAAATAATGAAAAGATAACAATTTATAATAATTCCATACATTGGAAAGACTTGAAAGCACACAACAATGCAACACCTCGCTCTCACTCACTCTATATGTTCTTGTAAAAGAAAGGGATCTGGAGCTGATCAAAACAAACAATAATTGGAGAATAATTGTTTTTGAATGGTATCTAATTGTGTATACATTTAAATTAATGCCTAGATTGACAGTTGCTACTATTGTAGAAACCCAGACACAGATTATACACATTGAAGGAAGGGGTTGGAGTCAAGAAACAAATTGTTGTTTATTATTGGTTCCTCACTAAAAGAGGGGTAGAGGCAAAGTGTATTTAGTTCTGTGCGATATATTCCTCGTGATTTCCTTCCAAATAAGGGGTGAGGCACCTCTCTGCTGCCCCTTGTTCAGCTTGTTTTCTTCCTCGTTCTTTTGGCCTTTGCTGTTGCTGCAATTCCTGCCTCTCCTGCCATTTCTCTCCATTACTGCCTACTTCGCTTTCTCAGCTGCTGCTCTCAGCTGCTCCTTTTCCACAGCAGAATGAGGCTACGGCCAGTCAAAGAAGTTGGATATTCCCCACTTGGAACATGGAGAGAACTTCCCTGTGATGGTATGCCGCACCATCATGATTTCTGCAAGCCACCCGCACCTCCCACCTGCAGAGGTGCAAATGAGGAATGCGACTGTAAATGGGGACCCTGCTGCTTAAGCATGAGAGCCAAGGAAACTAATTGCTTCCTTTACAGTGAGAGAAAATGAAGGTCTCTGTAATGCTTTTGAGAAGTTGTGTTTATCTGCTCACCAGAAACATTTTACAACAACATTCCTAAGCAACTCATTAAATAGAACAGCGGTTTCTGAATGGCTGACTGTAGGAATGTAGGTGTCAGTTGTTGGCCAGGCATTGACACATTTTATGAGCCAGTGTGGTGTGATGAGAACCAATAAGCCATGAACTGTTTCAAGCATCTCTAGATTGAGACACATATCTTTGAAAGGATAAAGCGGGGCACATAGTTTAGTCTGAGCTGCCATGTCGTTGAAAGAATTGCCTACAGGTTAATGCGTATTCTCTAATTTCTTTGACTTCGGTTAAGCCTTTTGGATTAATTGATGGCAAAGTGAATCAACAGCAGCTATTAAATTATTAAATAGAAAGGTTATGTGAAGCATGTAGTACCAAGATCACCCCAGCCACAAATTGATTGATGTGGGTGCCTTCCAGGTATTACTTAAGATAGAAAAATCATTTTTTTTTCTTTCTGCTTTACTTCTATCTGGAAATTTATAGGAAAATTATGAGGCAGTATACAGGCAAAATCAATATTTACAGCCCAAAAGTCTACAAATAATGTGAATAGATGAAATGATATTAATTGTGACATTATTTGCCACCTCCCTGCCAGTGGTGTCCTTAGAGTTGGTATCACTAAGTGCAATAATGCATATTGCCACCCTCCAATTACACACCACCATATTCCACAGCTCCAATAAAAATACAGGGAACAAAATCAACCTCTATACATGGCATTCATTAACCTTTTGACACAGTGAATCGCAGTGTTCTCTGGACCATCCTCCTAAAAATCGGGTGCCCTGACAAATTCATGAACATCCAGTGGCTCCTCCATGATGAAATGATGGCAGCAGTCTTGGACAGCAATGGCTCCCAAAGTGACCCATTTAAGGTGGAATTGGGTGTCAAACAGGGATGTGTTATTGCCCCAACCTTATTTTCCCTTTTCATTGCTATACCACAGTACCTTGTTGATGGGAAGCTTCCTACTGGTGTGAAAATCGCCTATTGGACAGATGGCAAGCTATTTAACCTCAGCAGACTGAAAGCCAAAATCAAGGTCACAACATCTGTTACAGAACTCCAATATGCTGATGATAATGTAATCTGTGCTCATTCAAAAGACCTACAAGCCACTCTTAACACATTTGCAGAAGAATATGAAAAGCTTGGTCTCTCATTGAACATCGAGAACACTACAGTGGTCTTCAGCAGGCACCAGCCAATCCCTCTGCAATACCAGAAATAAAGCTTAATGGTGTAACATTAGAAAATGTTGCCCATTTCCACTACTTTGGTAGCAACTTCTCCACAAAAGTCAACATTGACACTGAAGCACAACATTGTCTGAGCTCTGTGAGTGCAGCATTTTCTCATGGCTGGAATCACTGGGTTGTTGTAGGTTTTTTTGAGCTATATGGCCATGTTCTAGAGGCATTTTCTCCTGACGTTTTGCCTGCATCTATGGCAAGCATCCTCAGACCTCACAACCTCTTGCCATAGATGTAGGCGAAACGTCAGGAGAGAATGCCTCTAGAACATGGCCATATAGCCCGAAAAATCCTACAACAACCCAAAAATGTAATGGTTTATAGATGTATATAAAATAAATTTATTTCGATGGATTAGATGGATACCATTGCAATAAAAAAATTAAAAAAGACTTTCTTTGTGTGTAGCTCTTTGGAGCAGATTCCTGGGCTCTTCCTTCACACACAGCCACCTTCATTGCAAGTAACCGTGTTACCTGGCAGTCGCTCCATCGTGTTGCCTTTTCCGCCCAGGTTCAGAGGGAGGACCCCACAGTCCATGAATTCCGCTGGAAACTACACCTCCCAGGATCCTTTGTCCCAAGTCCATCCCCACTCAGGCCCGGTCCTCGCTTGAATGGACATCATGACCGCTCGGGGCGGTGTTCTCTCGGGTCCGCCCCTCCTGGAGAGGAGGGCCAATGGGGCCTCTGTCCACGTCTCCTTCTACCATGGATGCATAATGCCCGGCTGGGAAAACCTTTCCCTTTACCTATACTCTTCCGAGCCCGGCATTGGGAAGCACGGCGAGGCGCACCCGACAAAGGGCTCCCGGGGGCGCCTGGACATGTGAGACCTCTTTCTTGGGCTTAGGGTGCACATGCCAGCCTTGCAGAGGAGTGCCAAGAGCCACTGGGGGCATCTGGGATTGGTAGCACTCTTGGCCAGGGAAGGCTCAAGGCCACTACAGCTCCCATTATTCTATTGCACGAGCTAGAATTGAAGTACTTCCAAACTGCATTCATTCTGCGGTACAGATGCACCCATTCTCTCTCCCTCATCACAAGTTAGACTTGGAAAAACATATGGCATTTGCTCAGAAAAATAAGGGCGAGATCTCAGTGTGTCCTCACTGCACCGGCACTGCCATATAATGCAATTTGAACGGTATTATAGGCTCAGCATAGAGCAGGCTTGGGCAAGCTTAGGCCCTCCAGGTGTTTTGGACTTCAACTCCCACCATTCGTAGGGAAGTGGTTTCCAACCTGTGGTCCACAAGAACTAAAATAAGGTCCTCAGCCTCACCGTTACTACACCATTGCAACAAGAGTGACAGGTGTCACAAAACCTTATAGTGCAGAGGCTTATTAAATACTAGCTGTACCTGCCATATGTTGCTGTGGCCAACCTTCCCTCCCTCTTTCTCTTCATTCTTTCGCTCCTTCCTTCTTTCCCTCCCTCTTTCCTTCCTTCCCTTCTTTCTTTCTTTCTTTCCTTCCTTTTCTTCTTCTTCCCTTCCTTCCCCCCCCCCCCACCTTTTCCTTCCCTTCCTCTTTCTCCTCTTTCTTCCTTCTCTACCTATTCTTGGATTACAACTCCCAGCAGTCCTCCTGATCTATCTATCTATCTCTATCTAATCTATCTCGAGGATTGCTGGGAGTTGCAGTCCAGGAATAGGAAATTGGACATATGCAGGGGTTGGGATGCTCTCAAAGAAATCCAAGGAGAAGAAAGCTTGCATCTTGGAAACAGTACATTTGGATCATCCTCCTCTCCTAAAGGGACTGGTCTAGAGCATGCTGGGAGCTGTAGTCTGGAAGAGAGTGTGGATATGCTATTGTGTGTTTGGTTTGCCAGGGGTGTCGTTTTTGCGTATGCAGTGTAGCGTCTTTTTGCTTTTTTGGCTTTTTAAGTCCCTTTTGCTGTGTTTTTCAGTGTTTTTATGAGTGATGGTCATTTGTTGGCCTGATATGTGTATTGTGTCCAAATTTGGTGTCACTTCGTCCCATGGTTTTTTAGGTTTATTTTATTCCCACAAACTAACATTACATTTTTATTTTTATAGATTTTGTTTGTGGGTGAGCAGATGGCAACTAGTGGATGATATATGTTCTGTATCAGAAACTAGAGCTGATGCAATCCAATGCAATTTTCTGAATCAGCACTCCAAACAACCAAACTGAATCTAAAGTTGCCCAAAAACTGATTCATTACCCTTTTGGTACTGATGTTGGAGAGTGGTCCATGGTCAAAGTGGTCCCTGGTCAAAAAAGGTTGGGAACCACTGTGGTAGGTTGTTAGGAATTGTGGGAGTTGAAGTCCAAAACGCCTGGAGAGCCCAAGTTTGCCCATGCCTGCAATAGTCCAATCTGCTACGCTGTTGACTCAAACTTATACTTTTTTGCAATGTATGTGTTAAAGATTCGTGCTTCCAATTCCACCTCTTATGCAAGGAAATTAGTAACTCATTAACATCAGCAGAAGCCCTAGAACAGACTTTGTCTGTGGAGAGCTTCTGATTGTAACACTCTCTGCAATCACTGGAAGTGAAAACCAACTTATTGTGAAATAATGGGGCAGCTTTCCTGTTCTCCAGATCTTTTGATCATTTCTGGGTGACAAGCACACCACAAATTGTGTTGATTGGTGTCTTCAGCTACTGGGGATAGTCCCAGGTGCAGTATATGAAAGCCATCACCTGGAGTGCATCTATCTACACTGTAGAAAGAATGCAATTTGGTATCACTTTAATTGCCCTGGCTCAATGCTATGGAATTCTGGGTTCTGAGCTTTGATGACACCCCAGCATTATTTGGCAGGGAAGGCTGCAGATCTAGTCAAATCACAACTCCCAGAATTCCATGCTATTGAACCATGGCAGCTAAAATGATGTCATACTGTGTTAATGCTACAGTTAATGCTTAAGTGGCTGAGGGGAAAAAGGAAGGGGCCTGAGGCTGTTAGGAATTGTGGGAGTTGAAGTCCAAAACATCTGGAGGGCCAAAGTGTGCCCAGGCCTGGTGTAGATGCACTCCTGGTAGAGCCTAATTTAAATGTCTGTCACCTCCCATCATCATAAGTCTTTCACTGAATGCCTCAACATCAGCCCCTCCCAACCCCACTTGTTTGTGTTGTTTACAACCCAACATGATTGTTGTTGTTATTGTTGTTGTTATATTTATTTATAGCCCACTTTTCTCTCTTGATCAAGACCAAAAGCATCTCAGAACATTTAAAAAATAGGCATGTTAACTCATTCAAACAATGCAGTTTATAGGTCCTAGTTTCCAACAGACCTCACAACCTCTGAGGTTGCATGCCATAGATGCAGGCGAAACGTCAGGAAATAATGCTTCTGGAACATGTCCATACAGCCCGAAAAACACACAACAACCCAGTGATTCTGGCTATGAAAGCCTTCTACAATACAATGTAGTTTATGTCATGCCTGGGTTTTACTGAGATGGTTGAAGTGCTTTTGTGGTTATTTTTAAAAATCACAACACAGAGAAAATTGTCATATAAGCTGATTTTCCCCAGATCAGAAACTCAGCAAGTCATTGGTTTGTGCAAGTAGCTCTGTTGCTATTTTATGAAGTCGAGAACTGTACTTTGTGCTCCACAAGGCCAGCAGCCGATAAAATAATTTGTGTTGCTTCTCTCTCCTGCCTGTCTGCCCGGGACTCGACTAGGACAGTTAAAGAGAAGGTAATCCAAGCTGTAACCATTTTCTTTTAGAACTTTCTGGCAATTGCTGGACTGTAGTCAGAAATCAAGTGAAAGAGGGAGCTTCAAAGAGAGTGTTCATTCTGTTGAGATAATCCCATGCCTTTCTGTATTGTGTGTAGATTAAGTTACAATCAAGGCTCCAGAGTTGCTGTTGTTGGAAGTCTGCCATCGGCATCATGAGTTGCTGCACCAGCCTCTTCTTAACTGTGGACATTATTCAGGAAGTTTAGGAAAAAGTGCCTTGCTGTGCTTCTGTTTTATCATTGTAAAGGCGTGAAAAAGGAATGGAATTCCAGGAATCTTTTGCGTCCTAGGCAGAAATAGATGCACTGGGGTGGAAATAGGAGCATACTCCATCTTGGTATTGGCAGAAATTTCCAGATATCCTGTTAGTAAGCTAATGTACTTTGGTGATTGCAATAATATGACTTTTTTAAAGGAAAAAAATGTCCTGCATCAGAATGCTAACGTTTTTATGGAGGCTGTCCATAAATTGGACAATCATAGAATTGTAGAATGATAGAGAGGACCCTTGGATTATTCAATCCAATGTAATGGGTCACCATACCTAGCACTTTGAAAATTTAGGGCAAATAATGATTTGAACCTTTCTGGATCCTGTTGCATTCTGTTCCACTCCCACAACTATATAAATAGGCTTTACAGCAGTGGTTCCCAACCGACAGGTTGCAGGCTCGAATCCAGGGAGAGTGTGGATGAGCTCCCCTATCAGCTCCAGCTCCCCATTGCGAGGACATGAGAGAAGCCTCCCACAAGGATGGTAAAACAGCAAAACATCCAGGCGTCCCCTGGGCAGTGTCCTTGCAGATGGTTGATTCTCTCACATCAGAAGCAACTTGCAGTTTCTCAAGTTGCTTCTGACACAACAAAAAAGTGGTTCCCAAACTTTTTTTGACCAGGGACCACTTTAACCAGTGACCACTCTCCAACATTAATACCAGCAAGCATAAGAATCAGGTTTTGGTCAACTTCAGATTTGGTTTGGTTATTTGTGGTGCTGATTCAGAAAATTGCATTGGATAGACCACATCAGCTCTAGTTTCTGATACAGAACATATGCCATCCAGTAGTCACCATCTGCTTGCTCACAGAAAACCATATTTAATCATCTAGAGCTGATGCAGTTTTCTGAATCAGCACCCCAAATAACCCTAGGAACAGGCCTGAAAACATAGACACCAAGGCCCCCCGCTTCCAGACACCACATGGAATGGCTCCGCTCAGGGGAAGGGAGGAGGAGGAGAAGCAGCAGTCAGGAGGCTTGTTGTTGCCCCTTTCGTGGGTAGTCAGCCTCTTGCCTCCTGACATCCCCATTGCTTCGGCACTATAAGAGGGTTTAATGAGACCAGTCGCTCTTATTGCAACAATGTGGTAACGGTGAGACTGCGGACCATATTTTAGATCTTGCGGACCAGTGGTGGTCCATTAACCACAGGTTGGGAACCACTGCTTTACTGGCTGAGGCTTTCATACCAGTTTGTACTGCATCTGATGAAGTGGGCACATATCCATGCTAAATTAAAGAACACTTAGTCCTAGAGGTGTTGCCAAATTCATTTTATCCCCCCTCCCTCCATTTATTTATTTATTTATTATTAATTGCACTTTTATACCACTTTTCTCATCCCTGGGAGGACTCAAAGCAGTTTAAAAAATAATACATGGCAAAATTCAATACCTCACATATGTATATAAATATATCACATATCTAAATCAATAACATATAACTGTAGATGAAAACCATTAAAACTATAAAACATCAAACTGACATAACATAAGCATGAAACATTTAGACATTGCACCAATGCAGATATTGTCCTTTAATTCAATATTGCTATCACTAACCGAATGCTTGCTTAAATAGTCAAGTTTTAAGTTATTTTTTGAATGCTAGGAGGGAGGGAGCTGATCTAATCTCACTGGGGAGGGAGTTCCACAGATGAGAAGCCACCACTGAGAAGGCCCTGTCTCTCATTCCCACCAATCACACTTGCGAGGGCAGCGGGGCCGAGAGCAGGACCTCCTCAGCCCATCTTAGTGCTCTAACTGGCTCATAAAGGGAGATGCATTGGACAGGTAAACTGGACTGGCATCGTTTAGGGATGTATAGGCTAAAACCAGCACTTTGAATTGTGCTCGGTAGCAGACTGGCAGCAAATGGAGCTGACACAACAGGGGGGTGATATGCTCCCTGTACTTCTCTCCAGTAAGATTCTTGAAGCTTCCAAACATTCTTCAAAGGTAACCCACGTAGAGCATGTTGCAGTAGTCTATACAAAATGTAACGAGAGTGTAGATCAATGTGGCCAGGCCTAGCTTCCCAAGGTATGAGTTCAGCTGGCGCACAAGTTTTAATTGTGCAAAAGCTCCCCTGGCCACCACCGAAACCTGAGGTTCCAAGCTCAGCGATGATTCCAGGAGAACTTCCAAGCTGCGAACCTATCTTTTTCGTAACTTGGGGACTGTCTGTAGAGGAAAAAAGAGGACAGGATAGAATAATATACAATAGAAACATGAAAAAGTCAATAGCAGAAGAGAATTGAAGAGAGTTAAAATGCATGCGGTTTTAACCTAGCTGAGATCATTCTGATTTTTCAAAATGTTTTATTGCAAACCCACAAAAAAAAATCCTGCCCTTTTTGATGGTATTGTCTAGTTGGAAAGAGACTTAACCCTCTGTGCTATATTTACAACTTTGTTTGCTACCCTTAATCCCTTGTTACCACTTGGCTCCATTCTCCCCTCTTTGTTCTCTGCTGGTCCATTAGGATCAGATCTAATGGTTGGAAGTTACAGAAGGGCAGATTTCGATTGAACTTCTTGACAGTGAGAGCAGTTTGTCAATAGAAACAATTGCCTTGAGAGGCTGTATGATCTCCTCCTCTGCAAAGAATATGGGCAGCTGCCTGCTGGAGATGCTTTAGCTGAGGTTCCTGCATTGAAAAGGGAACCCCCGGTGGCGCAGTGGGTTAATCCGCTGAGCTGCTGAACTTTGCTAATCAAAAGGTCGCAGGTTTGAATCCGGGTAGCAGCGTGAGCTCCCGCTGTTAGCCCCAGCTTCTGCCAACCTAGTAGTTCAAAAACATGCAAATGTGAGTAGATCAATAGGTACCACTCTGGCGGGAAGGTAACGGCAATTCATGCAGTCCTGCCGGCCACATGACCTTGGAGGTGTCTACGGACAACGCCAGCTTTTCAGCTTAGAAATGGAGATGAGCACCAACCCTCAGAGTCAGACACGACTAGACTTAACGTCAGGAGGTGAACTGATGGTCCAAGGGGCTCCTTTCAACTCAATGATTCTGTGATTATAGGTTATAAGAGACTGATCTTTCCAACTTATACATATGTTAGTCTGTGTAAATTGTTAGCAATATTGGCAATGCTATGTACACTTCATAATACTTTATAAGGGGCCCTTGTGCCGGCAGGACTGAAGACCAACAGGTGATAGGTTCGAATCAAGTGAGAGCATGGATGAGCTCCCTCTATCAGCTCCAGCTCCCCATGCGGGGACCTGAGAGAAGCCTCCCACAAGGATGGTAAAACATCAAAACATGTTGTCCCCTGGGCAACATCCTTGCAGATGGCCAATTCTCTCACACCAGAAGCGACTTGCAGTTTCTCAAGTCACTCCTGACATGAATAATAGTAATAATAGTTATTGTTATTATTTATCATTTAAAATATCATTGTTTACACTAATCCAAAGCAACACATTCTGACCCAGTATTTAGTATTTTTAACAATTACTATGTTCCTAAAAATAAGATCCAAGGTCTTCATGAGACAACGTTGGAAATTTTATTCCTCTAATAAATAAATTGTACAATAACAGGAATTTTGAGGAATTAATTGAATTTATAAGACTTGACCTTGGCACGATAATGAATGTTTCATTATAGTTCTTAGGATGCTTTGTGATCCAGTTGTTGCCGGGTTGATGAGAATGTGGTCCAGTCAGATTGCCAAGTTGGATGGGCTGAGATAAAGCTGTGGCAAATGGAAGGAATAATAACGCCCTTTGTTGCTCAGAGCAAAGGGTATATCTGGTTCAAAGGATTTCTTAGGGAATATGAGCCTGTGTCATGACCTGCTTGGACTGAGTGATATCCAAAACGTTTCTCTCAAGTCTGGCTTGAAATGGTAACATTCTCCGCTTTCATCAGTACTTAACAGTGATGAACACAGACCAAATTGCTAGCTCAAACCCCTCATTCAGGATTCATTGGCAACTTGTAATTCAAAGCATACAGTTGGAGAGTTGGATGGGACCTCAAGTCCCATCCAACTCTCTAGTCCAATCCTCTTTCAGTGTAGGAAACTCAAAGCATACCTGACACATGGACATCCAACCTCTGCTTAAAATTGTTCGGCGAATGTGAGCCCATCACTGTCTTGATGTGCTTTATGTGCTGGAAAGCTAGGAATTCCTCTTCTAGATCCCTGGTTT
Source organism: Anolis sagrei (assembly GCF_037176765.1). Classification (NCBI taxonomy): domain Eukaryota; kingdom Metazoa; phylum Chordata; class Lepidosauria; order Squamata; family Anolidae; genus Anolis; species Anolis sagrei. The sequence goes on from NC_090021.1 coordinate 39,573,743, forward strand.
TAGTTAAATGTATGATGAGGACCATATATAAATATGTGAGAGGAAGTCACATGGAGGGGGGGAGCAGGCTTGTTTTCTGCTTCCCTGGAGACTGGGACGTAAAACAATGGCTTCAAATTGCAGGAAAGGAGATTCCACCTAAACATTAGGAAGAACTTCCTGACTGTGAGAGCCGTTCAGCAGGGGAACTCTCTACCCCAGAATGTCGTGGAAGTACCTTCTTTGGGGGCTTTAAAACAGAGGCTGGATGACTATCTGTCAGGGGTGCTTTGAATGTGATTTTCCTGCTTCTTGGCAGGGGGTTGGACTGGATGGCCCATGAGATTTCTTCCAACTCTTATGATTCTATGACTTTAAGAGTCTAAAGCAGGAACTCTATGCTACAGAGCAAGGAGACTTCTGAAGGCAGTTTGCAATTTGGAACAGGGTCTGGTTTTTTTTTTTTTTTTGAAGAAGAAGAAGAAGAAGAAAAGGGGAAAGGCATTTCCAAACGTGTCCTGTTAATAAACCAGTGTTGCCATTTTTTAAAATAAAAAATCAAATGTTTACTCCTTGTTTTTGTATTTTGCCTTCTGAATATTTGCCCATAACTGTGCAATACTGAGAAATATGTAGATAAGAACTTATTCTTTTGGCTGGAAACATTTGTCATTGTAATCCAAATGGCAAATAAGTTTTTAAAGTACAACAGGCCCTCCACATTTGCAAAAGTGGGAAAAATGAGTACTCTGGGTCAGCGGTTCCAAACTTTTGATCCTCCAGTTATTATAGTCTTCAACTTCCAAAATCCCCAACCAGCTTGCCAGCCGTTTGGAATTATGGGAGCTGAAGTCCAAAGCACCTGAAGGATCAAATGTTGGGAACAACCGACCTAGGTATTTCTAGGTTCCCTAGGACAGCTGGATCATTTTCCAATGGAAGTTGTTCATACAGTCTCACTAGAGGACCGGAGATTCCTAGAGAGATCATATTAATAAAATCTGTGAATAATCAAATCCACAATAGTTATACCCACAAATGTATTTTTCTGTATTTTCCCCTTCCTTACTTACTTTCATTTCATTTCATTCCTTCCTTTCAATTTCAGATCAGTTGTTTTGTTATGAGCATAGATAAAGATTTAGAAATTCTCCCTCTAAATACCAGCAATGGATGTGCTGTGACTGTTACTGTCAGGACCCAAATACTTCTGTTGCATGTTTTCCTTGTTGCATTCCATTATGGTTAGAGATTAGGTGTTGTTTCCCTTGCTGTCATATTCATAATGATAGGCATTCTTCTTTTGATTCAGGAAAGTTTTCCATTATCTCATCATCCATCCATCTATCTGACACATGTTAAGACCACAATCCAACCAGGGTTAAGTACTTTGCAGTTTCATTAATTTTAAAATGCTTAATTTTTGTCTGGCTGGTATCCCAGACGTTTTCTGTTGCCTTGGCTTCTCCTTGGCCACATTTGCTGGTGTCTCTGCTGCTCTGTGGCTGCCTGCCACAAGGAAGGGGGTGTGTGGGGCAACAACATACAAGAGGAGGAGGTCTTTTAGATATCCTGGCCTAGAGCCATGTTACATCTTCCACCTCAATGCAAACAGCTGCATTTCATGGGAACAATGATTTCTCCTTTACTGTTCATACCTCTAAGCTTGCAACTTCAAACAGTTCCCTTTGTGGTTAATATAATGTAAGTCTGCTGGGTCCAAAGTAAATATTTGACTTCACATTCTTTTCTTTCAGTGCCCTATCAGTCATTTTCTCCTTAAAAGTTGTTTCATTGTGGACCTTGATTAAGATGGAACGTATTTTAGACCAGATTCCTTTTTGTTGATGTATAATTCATAATAGTTGCTTCAAACTGGGTCAGAGGAACCCAAAGGAGATGGAAACCTTGTGTTTGAAAACTCCCTCCGATACCCTTTCCTGCCGTGAACAGCAGTGGAAGCTGAACCTCCTTGAAGCTCTGTTTTAATTAGCCTCTCGGTTTGTGCTCTCGGGCAAGGAAAAGGGAACTGACCTCTTCTAATGTGGCCGAGGTGCGAGTTCACTGTAAGCCAGAACATTTTATGTCCTGTACCCTTTTGTGTGTAATGCCCTTAAAACACAGCAAAAACTGCCGCCTCTTTTATTTTTCAGTGAAAATCGTATTTACCCCAAAGGAGTATCAAAGCATTGAATTCACTCTGTGAAACAACACCAAGAAAGGCTTTGGTCTCTAGCCCAAGAGAGTCTGTGCCGCAGATTGTTGTAAACAATGCGCCCCCTGAAGAATTATCTTTTGAATAATTATTTATTCCCAAGCTGGTGGAGGTCTTTGAAATTAACATATAACTCCAGCTCTACTCATCACATTTTAAAAGTTTATCAAGATTTATTTATTGTGTCAGAAGCTAATTAAAAATACAGTTATAGTGTATTAAAAACCACAAACAAAGTTAAAAACTTGGCATTATATTAAATTTCCTTTGATCAGAAGCTAGTCACTTTGAGTGCCTCAGGTGTCGCTGTAAGAAGGTCATCCGTTGTGCATATGGCAGGGCTCAGACTGCATTGTAGTAAGTGGCCTGTGGTTTGCTCTTTTCCACACTCACATGTTGTGGTTTCCACTTTATAGCCCCATTTCTTAAGATTAGCTCTGCATCTCGGGGTACCAGAGCGCAGCCTGTTCAGTGCCTTCCAAGTTGCCCAGTCTTCTGATGAGGAGTTTCTCATCAGTATCAGCCACTGATTGAAGTTCCGGGTTTTAGCCTGCCACTTTTGGGCTCTTGCTTGCTGATGTGTTCCTACGTATTTCTCTGTAGATCTTAGAAAGCTATTTCTTGATTTAAGATGTTGGCATGCTGGCTGATATCCAAACAGAGGATGAGTTGGGGATGTCAATGCTATGGTCCTTTCATTATGGGCTGCTACTTCTCAGTAGATGTCAGGTGGTGCAATACTGGCTAAACAGTATAATTTCTCCAGCAGTGTAGGGCATAGACATCCTGTGATAATGTGGCATATCTCATTAAGGGCCACATCCACTGTTTCAACATGGTGAGATGTATTCCACACTGGGCACATGTATTCAGACTATCAAAGCATAAGGGCAGATGTCTTCACTCTATCTGGTTGTATTCCTCAGGTTGTGCCAGTCATCTTTCATATGGTATTATTTCTAGCACCCACTTTTTGCTTGATAATCAAGTAATGCTTCTTGTAAATCAGAGCACGGTCCAGGTTAACTCTCAAGTATTTTGGTGTGCTGCAATGCTCCAGTGGGATTCCTTCCCAGGTAATCCCAAGAGCTTGAGATGCCTGTCTGTTCTTAAGATGAAAACCACATGTCTGCATTTTAAATGAATTAGGGATCAGCTGGTTTTACCTGTAATAGGCACTAAGAGCACCTGAAACTTCGAAGAGCTTCTGTTCAATCATTTCAAAGCTCTCTGCTTAAATAGTGATGGCATGATTGTTAGCATAGATCAAATTATCCTTACCTGCTGGCAGTGGCTGATCATTTTGTGTAAATGTTGAAAATTGATGGAGCAAACATGCTCCCCTGAGGCAGGTCGTTCCTCTGTTTCCACCATCTGCTTCTCTGGCCCTGGAATTCAACAAAAAGCTCCTGTTTTGTAGCAGATTTCTTATGAAGCAAGTGAGGTGGTAATCCTTTGTGACACTGTACATTTTTCTCAGGAGGAGGTGATGATTTCCAGTATCATAAGCTGCTGACAGGTCTGTGAAGACAGCTTCTGTAATCTGCTCCCTTTCAAAACCATCTTCTATGTGCTGAGTCAGGTTCAACAGATCCAATCTGTTGTGCAGATTTTCCCTTTCCTGAAATCAGCTTGCTATGAAATCATAAATGGGATTTTTCCATATTTCAATGCGGGATAAGTCTCTGCAGAACTTTATAGAGATGGCACAAGAAGGAGATTCGTCTATAGCTTTTTGGATCATTTCGGTCTTTGCCTGGTTTCAAAATGGCTATAACTCTTGCTTTCCTCTAAAGTTTAGGGATCTGACAGGATGCAATACAGTTGTTCATCAGCTTCAGCATCCAACACCTTGCTTTAGACCCAAAGTTCTTAATTTGTTCCGTATTAAGGAAATTAATTATTTTGTGTGTATATTAAGAGGAGTTATGCCACAATTTAAAGATGAATCCAACTGAATGATTTAATATATATTTTTGTTTAATGGTCATTGAAATAGAGGTGAACATAGCTAGAATTATTATGTTAAATTTTGGATCCCATTGTATTAAAATATTAGAAGCTATATAAATTTCATGTGGTTCTGGCTGCTTCTCTGGAAAAGTGATATGTAAGAGACTCCATAACATTCAGTAGAAATCTCCAGCCCTGTTTCTGCAGGTGGAAGATAATAATATTAGAGGGACAAGCAGAACCTGTGGAACATGATGGAACACAGTCTAAGATGTACCATATATATTTGTATAAAAGCCAACCTCATGTATAAGTCGAGAGAAGGTTTGGGGGCCAAAATTATGAGTTTTCATGTGACATGTAAATAAGTTAAGGGTCATTCAGTGGGAAGGGGAAGGAGCCAGAACTGTCTTCGGAGGTCAGCTACTTCTGGCCACCTCATTGTCCCAGCCAGACATCCAAAGAGGCTTGAAGTGGCACCATCATGTAGAGAGTCGAAGAGCTTGTGCTTCTTTTAAGGTTCTCTTCAGAAGATTTTGCCTTTTGCCACCCTACTTAGAGAAAGGAATGATTCCTTTTTTTTTTTTGACAAGAGTTAACACATAGCAATTGCATTGACTCAGCAATAAACCAAGTTGGGTTTTGTGTCAATGTTTTGACTAAATTTTCTAGACTTATATAAGAGTATATACAATAAATTATGAATTTATGTTCCTTTCTATTCTTTATCAGGGCTGAGCAGGAGGTAGAATGGCAACATCTCTCAATGGAAGGATTTATATGGGAGTTCCAGCATTGTGCTGTTGTTGTTGTTGTTGTTGTTGTTGTTGTTGTTGTTGTTATGTGCATTCAAATCAATTTCTGAAATCTTTCTTGTGTAATTTTCTTGGCAAGATTTATTCAGAGGAGATTTGCCACCATCTTTGTTTAAAACTGGAGGAATGTGATTTGTCTGTCCAATTCATCCCAGGGGTTTTCATAGGCGAGCAAGGAATTGAACCCTGCTTTCCTGAGTTCTGTCTAAAACCCAAACCACTACATAACACTGGCTCTAATGGAGAAAATCAATTCCTAGCCTGACAGTGCGGCAAGGACAATACAGGTGGTCAGCAACGTGTGTTCCTGGAAGAAATGTCTATTAGTGTTATTTGATTTGGATATGATTTGGCATTTTGATTTATGTGCAATTCAAAATGACTTTCATTTAATACCCCAACCTACATCGTATTTCAAATAAATTGGCACAAATAGGCAAACAACATCTCTTAGGGATGAGAACCAAAGAATTTTTAAAGTGAATCTGCATTTATTGCTTGGGATCCTCTTCAAGAACAACACTAATGTAAAAATAGGTCTCTTATTGCATAAATATGGTCTAGTTGATTATTTTGCAGGCATGCGCTACAAAAGGTTCCATGACACTTAAACATTTTTATAGCTTTCATTACTATTATAAATGGCAGAAGGCAGTAAATGAAGATGAGTTGCGTTATCGGCTGAATGTTTGTTTGTCCCACTTCTGCAGACAGTATATAAGCCTTAACCACGGGTGAGAAGCCATTAAACAGGAACTGTTCATTTACAAGAAAGGCAGAATTCCTTGAGCTACTTAAGAAGTAAGTGTGTATTAATTTTAAGTCATAATTGTAAGATATAAATGTTGGCTATATGAGGCTCTCAACTGGTTGAAGGTATGAGCTCTTGACATTTTCAGCCTGGGGCAAGTAGCCAACAGTGGAAACAAACAGTCTGTGATTCATTATGGCTTTGAATAGTTATAAAAACTTTCAGAAGCTAGTTTATTTTATTATAGTTTATAATATTTGTTTTACAATATTATTTCCGGTATATCTTTCTTACAATGAGGCACATCATAACCCTATTGATGCAGCCTAGGATCACATTGGCTTTTTGAGTTTTCACACCACACTGTTGACTCAAGTTAGCTCTACTAAGGCCCCTTCTACACTGTCTTTATATCCTAGGATTTAATCCTAGAATATGTGCTTATCCCAGATTATATGACAGTGGAGACTCATATAATCCAGTTCAAAACAAATAACCTGGGATGAGATTCTGGGATATAAGGACAGTGTAGAAGGGGGGCAAAGACTCCTAGATCCCTTCCATTTGTACAGTTTTCAAGCCAGGCATCAACCATTCTATAGCAGTACATTTTAATTTTTTTCTACCTAAGTGTAGTAACTTAAATTTTTTCCCTGTTGAAATTAATTTTGTTAGTTTTAACTCAACTGTCTAATCTGTTAATGTCTTTTTGGATTCTGACCCTGTCTTCTGGGGTATTACCTACCTCATCTAATTTGGTGTCATCTGCAAATTTGATACGCTTGTCTTCTGTTCCATCATCCAAGCCATTAGAGCCCCCGGTAGTGCAATGGGTTAAACCCTTGTGCCAGCAAGACTGCTCACCAACAGGTCAGCTGCTCGAATCTTGGGAGAGCTGGCTGAGCTTCCTCTGTCAGCTCCAGCTCCCTGTGCGCAGACATGAGAGAAGCCTCCCATAAAGTTAGCAAAACATCAAACATCCGGTGTTTTGGCCTACAACTCCCAGAAATCCCAGCCAGTTTACCAGCTGTTAGGATTTCTGGGAGTTGAAGGCCAAATCATCTGGAGACCTACAGGTTGAGAACCACGGTGCTACAGGGATCCTTCCTATCTCAGCAGTGTTATTGATGTCTGCATGCCAACTTAATATTATCACAGTTTTTCGTCATGTCTTCATTTGTGAAAATCTTTCTGGTCAAAATGATGTTTTAATGTATTGGATATAATCCTTCTTTTGCAGTCAGTATGTTGCTTGAAATACTGTTGGCTGTGGTCTTGGGGGCCATTATTTATCTGACGCTGATTAAGAAGAATGAGGAAACCCCAGCTGAGATGGAAGATGGATGGTGGGGCGAGGGATTGAAACCTGATTCGGAAGAAGATACCGCTATACATCCTTTCAAGGTGGAAACTTCAGAAGCTGATATCAATGTAAGGAGCTCTCGTCTTTGTAAATGCAGAAAGAGCAGGAATACCAGTAGAAGCACAACCCTAACTATGCTCTTAAAATAAATATTTGAGTTGCACTTATAACTAAGATTTAGAACTGCAACCTATGTAATTCTAAATACATAAATAAATATATTTCAATTTACACTTCTAACCAGACATATGACATTCTCATTTTAAAGATGGTTTAATTTGATACGTAAAATATGCTTAAAACAAATCATGAAAGGCATATAAATCTAATCTGTAGTGATACCTGGGGCTCTTATGCAAATTCCAGGTATTTCCTTTCTAGCAATCCTTGCTACAAGCAAATTTATCCAGAAGCACTGCTATATCATATTAATGTGATGTGCCTCTACGGTTTTTCAGAGAAGTGTTTCAGCAGAGGACAATATAATAATGTGCTGTAGTTGCCTGAGTATGTTTTTCACTAACTAGAATCCAGTTTTACCCGTCCTTAACATCTGCCGCTCTGTTGACCCTGTGCTCAGTTTTCAAGGGAAAGCCTTTGATTTTAAAGTCTATGGCACTGACTTCATCTATCTCAAGCAAATGGAACCAGCTTGTCCTAAACCGGTTGCCATGTGATCAGCCAGACAAATTTCTCTCCCTCCCTCTCATTGTGCAATAGTCACATAGGCACACTTATGGCTATTGCACCACCAAGAGGGATTGCTGGGAGTGTGCTGTTAGCATCCTGGAAATGAAAAAAGTGTATAGAAGAAATTAGATTTGAGACCATCCTGAGTCCCTTTGAGGAGATAGGGCAGAATATAAATAAATTATTATTATTATTATTATTATTATTATTATTATTATTATTATTATCCTCTTAGCAGAAGAATATTCCTGCAATTCCAAGGCATGGAGAGCATATGTAGCTTCCATTAAATCAATTATAGCATCATAAAGTTGAAAGAGAGTAGAGTGGTCATCCAGACTAACCCCATTCTGCCATGCAGGATTACACAACCAAGGAGTTCCCAACAGATGGCCATTCAGCTTCTGTTTGAAAAACCTCCAGAGGAAGTTGCTCCACTGCACTCCAAGGCAACATATTCCACTGTCAAAAAACATTTACTCTTAGGAATTTTTCCCTAATGTTTAGGTGGAATCTCTTTTCCTGTTTTTTAAATCCATTGTTCCATGTCTTAGTCTCTGGAGCAGCAGAAAACAAGCTTACTCTCTTTTTAATATTGCATCCTTTCAAAGATTTTACATATTTCATTAGTAACCAGAGCTTGGAAGAAAAAATCTACAAGAAACTCAATTAGTTGTAAAAGGTTATTTGTAAGTGAGTTGATGAGGGCACAAGGCTGCATTTTAATAGCAAGGTAGTACATCAACAAAATTACTTCATTCGTTTTCTATTTACTTTTAAAAGCTAGTTTTTCAGGACATCTGAATGTACTGTGTCCCTTGCCTTGCACCTGCTACTGCTGGTTATCTCATGTTCCCTGTCCATGATATGCATGGCTTATCCAGGTCCTGAGTGTTAGAAGTAGGAATGGAGTTCCTTGGGTCAGAATACCAGTGCAACAAGTGGCAACGTCTTTAAAGACTTTTTCACATTACACAGTTATAGTAACACGGTTTATTTATTTATTTATTTGCAGTATTTATATTCCACCTTTCTCACCCCAAAAGGATCACAGAACACATATACAATAAACGTTCAATGCTGTTATACAGTGACAAAAAAGATAGATGTATATATATAGGCTTTCCCATCTTTTGGCCTCTTTGGAGGCTGTGCTTGGTTCCGGCCACAGGAGGGTGCTGTCGCTCCATCTCCTTGCCAAAGAGCTTTCTTTGTTCGTAAATTGCCTCCTTTTTCTGATCAAAACACTGGGCCTAAATACCTCCCCACTTTAATGCCGGCCCTATTCCACTTCAATTGAAATCACAGCATTATAAGTGTATAGCCTGAGAGGTTGCTCAAGACCTCTTCCAATGTAAAGATGGTAGTGCTGGTAGGAACTCAGAAAGGCAGTGGTGTAGTAATCATCATCATCATTATCATCTTCTATTTGTATACCCCTCTATCTCCCCGAAGGGACTCAGGGTGGTTTCCAGCACAGGTAAAGCGTTGCAATTACCTATTAAAACATACAGAAAATCATTATAAAAACATAATATAATACATATTTAAAATTAAAAGCTAGTTCAGTACTAAACTTTATTTATATCCTGTCACCATCTCCTGAAAGGGACTTGAGGTGGCTTACAAGGCACTCCAAGTGCAGTGGTGAATATGGGGAGATATCAGTGTTTCAATTTTATTGCATTTCCTAGTCTGCCACCTAAGGGTGAGTGCTGTCTTGATAAAGAAGCAAAAATGTTCTTGGTAGTCTTAGGGAAAAGGGTGCTCTTAACGACAATGTGAGATTAACTACTCCTACTTTCAACATATACACTGAGAGAATGCAAAGGAGTAACAGAACTTGACTTTACAACCAAGACATTTTCAAGATTTATTTTTTAAAAACTGGATCACAAAGAACCATGTTGTTGAAGGATCGATTCTGTAACAGCTGGGGACCATTTAAAAGGGCAAAAGGTACACACCAAATAGAGGATGTTCTTCCTTATGAAGATATCATAGATTTTGTTGGCATTACTGAAAGAGAAAATTATATCTGTTTTTATATGTGATTCACTTACATCGGTAACTGTAACTTTTTTTTATCTCACCTTCTTTTCCTTTGCACACCTTTGTTGTGTTCTAGTACTTACACAGAAGACTTGAAGAAGTGAGATACACTGAGTCGTTAGAGGACAGCTGTTTTCATTATGGGTTTAATGTGACTTATCTGAAGAAGGTTGTCTCTTATTGGAGAAATCAGTTCGACTGGAAAAAGCAAGTGGAAGTTCTTAACAAATTCCCACAATTCAAAATGAAGATTGAAGGTTTGTTGCTCATACCATATTTTCTTTAAACCTTGAATCTTGCTTTGTATTTTCAGCAGAAACATTGTGTTACTCAGTGTATTCCATTTGTTTATGAGAGTTTCCATTAGTGTTTTGGAATATGTGATTAACTGATCTGACTTGGAATACTTTTGGTAATTTGGAGACTAGGATTCTTAGTTTTCAGTTAAAAATTGGAATAAAAATTGGAGAACAATGTTCTCAACAGGAAAAACTATAGCAATGACTTCTCGAATCAGAGTTGGAAGGGGTCTCATGGCCATCAAATCCAATTCTTTGCTCAATGCAGGATCTCCAGCTAGAACAGTTGGTTCTGTTACTGAATCACTCTTACTGTCAAGATGATCCTCCTATCATTCAATCAAAATCTGATGTCCTGTATTTAGTATTTAGACTTGTGACCCATCTCTAAGATGTCTTGTTCCATTAATATATGCAAATACCAGTATTCCAAAATAAACAAAAACTTAAAAATCCTAAACAATTCAATAAGGGATGTTCGCCTTTACCAAACCAGCACTCTACCCATTGTACTACATGAATTTTCTAACTAACTGTTAAATCTTCCATGCCTAATCTTTTGAACTTTTATCTGTACTTTTTTTCTTTTTATAGGAATTGATGTCCATTTTCTTCACATAAAACCTTCACAACTGGGTGAAGGCCAGTCTGCAAAACCATTGCTGTTGGTTCATGGTTGGCCTGGGTCCGTCTATGAGTTTTACAAAATCATCCCACTCTTGACAGATCCTGTGAGACATGGCCTGAATGGCAATCATATTTTTGAAGTAATTTGCCCTTCCATCCCTGGTTATGGTTTTTCAGAGGCACCTCACAAAAAAGGTACAATTTTGAAGGACCTAATGGTCCATCTAGTCCAGCACTTTGCTTATGGGAAGGTTATGGGTAGGACATGAGCTGCTCTACTACCTTCCTGATGCATTTCCCTGCATATAATACTCTGAGGCCCCGGTGGCGCAGTGCGTTAAAGCACTGTGCCGGCAGGACTGAAGGCCGACAGGTCACAGGTTCGAATCTATTAGGTCCAGCTTCTCATGCGGGGACATGAGAGAAGCCTCCCACAAGGATGATAAAACATCAAAAATCATCCAGGCGTCCCCTGGGCAACGTCCTTGCAGACGGCCAATTCTCTCACAACAGGAGTGGTTGCTCCTGACACAACAAAAAAAATACTCTGAGGCATTTAAAAAGAATGATCTAAAAGCAGTGAGCAAATGTAGCTCTACAATATCTGATAGGATGCTGATTTTGCTGTATTTAAATTTTCTATTCACATAATGCATATGCATACATATGTAAAATAATGAGACCCATTGAGTTCTGGGTCAGTCGATTTGGGAGGCACACTTCCAATAGAGTAAGGCCACTTTGTGGGTCTCTACATCTAAGTAGACTATGCATTATAAACCATATAAGCTGATGAGCTTTATTTAGCACAAGCCATTGTGAACTGCAGCATCATGCTTCATGTGCCAGTGGAAAGCTTATGCCAAATAAAAGGAGTGCATGCCCTGGTAGGGCTTCACTCTTTGAATTTCTGGTATGAAGAGGGGCAAACTATCAGGTGAAGAAATGAAGTACCCACCATCTCTGATCATTAATCAGAAATAACAATGGGGGTTGCTTATGGAAAATGTACTTTTATCTGTGATCAGCGATCAGTGAAAGCAACAACAACAACAAAAATTCTTCATTTATATCTGGCTTTTCTCCCTGAATGGGACCCAAAGCAGCTCACAACATTTTAAAAACAGTACAGACAACAAACACATATAACAATAAACCATCTATAAGAATGACATAAATAAATATTCTAAACTTCCCCAACTTTATGGAGTGGGACTTGGGAAGACATATTATTTTATTTATGGTCTTCCTTTCTCCCTAAACAGGATCCAGGCAGGTCATAAACATTTTGAAAACAAGCAGCAGTTTAAAAAAAATACTCATACAAACATTAAAAAAACAATTAAACGATAGTTCAGTTAAAGAACACAAGGTTAAATCAATGCAATCTATAATTAAAAATGACGAAAAGGATAAAAACAGACCCAGTGAGCAGGAGATATCTCTTGTTGTAAGAAGTTACATTCAGCTTCAGTTATGAGCTGTCAATCCGATGTTCAGATTACTCTCCCTGCCTAGACTTTAAGAAATACATACTAAGATGGTAAAGAAAAATATGTTTTAAAAGAAGACCATCAACCTGTAAAATAATACAAGTGGCAATCTTGTAAATGTTACCTAATAAGGTGAAGGTTGACATAACTGGAGGACAGAATTACTGTCTGTCAATGTCAAGAAATAGGTAATAGGTAAATATTGCATGAAATGTGGGTTACGACTTTGGGGAAAAGTGATCTTTCTTGATTGTTTTTCCTTTTTTCAGGCTTTAATTCTGTGTGTGCTGCCCATGTTTTCTCTAAGCTGATGCTCAGACTAGGTTTCCATGAGTACTATATTCAAGGAGGGGACTGGGGCTCAGCAATATGTACCAATTTGGCTCAGATCGCGCCTAGGTGAGTGTTTGTCTTTTTGATAGGCTACAGCTTGTAAAAATCTCTCCCTTTTGCTTACAGTGAACTCCCAAAAGGCTGGCCACAGTTGCCGCACCATTTGGGGAGTTGTAGTCCAAAAAAGTGAAATGTCCAAGCTCTGTGAATAATCAATTCAATTTATTTTTACAAACTGCTTTAGTCACGTGAAAGGCCTTCACATAAACATGCCATTTGTGAATTCCATGGGAATTAAGGAACTTCTGTCCATTCTGCTGGGACCATATTTCCCAGGACTGTTTGGTTTCCAGGCTGAGGATGTCCGTGGGATGTTTCCTTTCAAGACAAAAATATTAAAAACACTTCTGATGGAGAGTGGCTATTTCCACCTACAATCTACAAAGCCTGACACTGCTGGTAAGAAGTGTTTGTTCTTATACTAACCTCTCACCCACTTGTCCTTTCTAATATTAGTATTTGCAGAAGTATTCTAGTTATCAGCTTATAATTTTTGCAATGGTGCTGTTCCATATTGCCAACTTCGTAAAGCAGTCAGATATTGCAGCATTCTTGAGCTATTCCAGGATTTTTCTAACTTTTGGTGAAGACATATTAGATTGATATATTTACATATCTACAGGCAGAACATGGATGGAAGCAAGCAACACAAACATTTATAACAAGCAAGGGCTTCTTGGCTTCATAGGTCCCTACACCAGCACTGTCATCTTCAAGTCCTTTGGTTCACATTCTCGGCCTTTCCCTACAAGAATTGACAGTTCTTTATACACAGAGACAGTAAGACCCATCCTTTTTAGGAAGGTTGGGAAATATGTGGTGTTAGACCACCTCTACCCATCACAGCTTTACCTTGGCCATTCTAGTTTGGGCTAACGGGAGTTATAACTCAACAGCATCTAGAGGTCGCTAGGTTCTTCAGTCCTGATTTTCTGGGTGGTGCTCATGGAGAGTTGTTGTCCTTAGGTGGCTCACGCATTCTACCAATGATTCAGATACCATCCTCTGTAGGAGGGCAGGCATGTTCAGAAGTCGAGGCACCATTTTTTCAGCAATATGACTTTATAATGCAGTGTTTCTCAACCTTCCTAATGACTCCTTAATACAGTTCTTCATGTCGTGGTGACCCCCAAAAATAAAATTATTTTCATTACTACTTCATAACTGTAATTTTACAACTGTTATGAATTGTAATATAAATATATGATATGCAGGATGTATTTTCATTCACTGGATCAAATTTGGCACAAATGCCTGTTACTCCCAAATTTGAATACTGATGGAGTTGGAGGGTTGATTATGTCATTTGGGAATTGTTGTTGCTGGGATGTATAGTTAACTTACAATCAAAGAGCATTCAGAACACCACCAACAATGGAATTGAACCACACTTGGCACGCAGAACTCTCATGACTAACAGAAAATACTGGAAGGGTTTGGTGGGCATTAACCTTAAGTGGGTTGCTGTAAGTTTTTCGGGCTGTATAGCCATGTTCCAGAAGCATATTCTCCTGAAGTTTCATCTGCATCTATGGCAGGCATCCTCAGAAGTTGTGAGGTCACAACCTGAGACCTCACGATCTCTGAGAATGCCTACCATAGATGCAGGCAAAACGTCAGGAGAAAATGATTCTGGCCATGAAAGCCTTCAACAATACATTAATCTTGAATTTTGGAGTTTTCATGGACCATAAAATTAACTTCCATGCACTATGTGATTCCCACAAACTGTGTGATTTCCATCCACTCACTAATGATTGGTTCCCTGTAAAGCCAGTCCATGAGCAACCTAGACCATTAATATGGAATTTCTCTTAACTAGGTGGCATGTCATGCTTATGATTCTAGCCTGCTATTTGATAACTCACATTTACACAAGCATATCTAATATCTGGGTCCATAGTGTTAACCATAGCGAGCATCAGTATGAGCCTGACTTTCTCTGTTGTCAGACAAATATGCTAGCCTTGTAACTGTGTGCCTTCTTTCACCCCTTTCTCTGAAAGAAAAGTCTTTCAGTACAGAGTTCATCAGATACTGAACTGACACTCTTATCTTGCTAAGCCACTTGCTAACATCAGATCTTCATCAGATGTTAGGCAGATTAAATCTATTTGTGTTCTGAACCACTATGTTTTCTCAACCACATCGCTGCCACATACTTCTGTCCTACTGGAACATTTAGAGCAAGAAGGCTTTGCTTTAGACTTGTAGGATTTACTTTTGAAAGCCCTAGAGCCTTAAGACCCACATATTGTAGTCTGCAGCAAAACACATGCAGTACATATATAGCAATGGTATAATATAGGGAAAGGGGGAGACATTTTGTGGCTGCTCCAGTTTAACAATTGGATGTCAGAAACTTTTCTGCTCTCCCGTAAACCACCCAGAGATCTACCCAAAGATCTATATCTTCCCTCTTCCAATAGGTATATTGCCAGTTGTCTCTTTATCTGAATATCTGGCCATTGGGATTTAACAGGAGCATAATGTTTCTTGTACGAATAATGTAATAACTGATAAAATTATATATATATATATATATATATATATATATATATATATATATATAAAAAACGAGCAAGTAATGTTTGTGTATATCAGTGGTTCCCAACCTTTTTTTTTGACCAGGGACTGCTTTGACCAAGGACCGCTTTGACCAGGGGCCACTCTCCAACATTAGTACCAAAAGGGTTACAAACATTAGTACCAAAAGGGTTACAAATCAATTTTTGGTCAACTTTAGATTTGGTTTGGTTATTTGGGGTGCTGTTGCATTGGATAGACCACATCAGCTCTAGTTTCTGATACAGAACATATGTCATCCTGTAGTCACCATCTGCTTGCCCACAGGAAACCATATTTAATAATCTAGAGGTGATGTGGTCAATCCAATGCAATTTTCTGAACCCGCACACCAAATAACCCCAGGAACAGACCTAAAAGTGCATGTCTCATGGACCTTATTTTAGGTTTCCCGGCCCACCATGGGTTGGGAACCACTGGTGTATATGAATATGGTTTCAAGTGGGATCACCATAGGTCCTAAGATCAACCAAGTTTACATATCTGTGTGTCTTCAAGTTGTTTGTTAACTGATGGCAACATCATGAATTTTGTGGGGTTTTCTTAGGCAGACTGTACTCAGAGATAGTTTTACCAGTTCCTTCCTTTGAAATACGGCCTATGGAATCTGGTACCCCTTAGCAAGCCCCCATATAGGCACTAACCAGGCATGTTCATGCTTAGCTTCCAAGACCAGACAAAATCTGGAACCTCTTCCAGCTGTTTTTCTCCCTATATTTATTAACCCCTACTTGTGGAGACTTTAAAAAAAACTCAACTAATGCCAATTGATTTCCCTTCCCATTTTTAGTCTCCATGTAGAATAGTGAATGAGTGAGTGTAAGGGAGGGAAATGGTTGTTCTTCATCCAGAAAGTAAGACAGGGAAGTTCTATATCTTTCAATATTGTATCCTCTAAATGGGCTTCTGTAATTGCAGTCTTAAGCCTCTGTTTTTCTCTCTTGTTACCTAAAAGCAAATCCTCAAGAGTGCTTCAGCAGTGTTTATTTACTTTGGGCTATAGAAGCTGTTAACATTGTTGATATATTTGGGGGTGGGGGTGTTGATGCCTTCTTCTTACAAAGATGTCTTGCCACAGCTCTTTGGTTAGCAAGTTTTAAGTGGTAGCTGTTAAGTAACCCCTTTGATGTGAGTTTGTGTTTGAGACAGAATGGATGAGTTAGAAGTGAACCTCTGATTTTCTTTCCTGGTTAGGCTGTGCCTTGAATGACTCTCCAGTAGGACTGGCTGCTTACATCTTGGAGAAGTTTTCTACATGGACTGATATCAGCTTTCAGCATCTGGAAGATGGAGGACTAGAAAAGTAGGTACCATTCATCCCAGCCTAGATGTTCAGATACATATTGACTTTTCCTTGCTTGAGTTCAGCCACTCCAAGTATTGATAGATCAAGTCTAATGCACCATCAAATCTAACGCACACCTTAATTTTCAAAATTCTGAAATCAAAAAAAGGATTTGCTGGTGAATGTAATGTGCAGCGGCAAAAAGTGCACTATTTGTAATTTGGCCAAAAAGGTGGCTGCATGCTTATAATTCCTTCTTTAAAAACAAAAGTGCTAGAACACCAAAGCTTCTGGCAATTGAAGGCGCAGGTTCGCAGCTTGGGTGTGATCCTGGACTTATCACTGAGCCTGGAGCCCCAGGTTTCAGTGGTGACCAGGGGAGCATTTGCACAGTTAAAAATTGTGCACAAACTGTGCCATACCTTGAGAAGTCTGCTTTGGCCATGCTAGTCCACTCTCTGGTTACATCCTGTATAGACTACTGCAACACACTCTACGTGGGGTTGCCTTTGAAGACTGTTCGGAAGCTCCAAATGGTCCAACGGGCGGCAGCCAGGTTGCTAACAGGATTGGTGCTCAGGGAGCATACAACTCCTCTGCTGCATCAGATCCACTGGCTGCCAGTCTGCTACCAGGCACAATTCAAAGTACTGGCTTTAGCCTATAAAACCCTAAATGGTTCCGGCCCAGCTTACCAGTCTGAATGAATCTCCCATTATGAACCATCTAGAACCCTAAGATCTTCTGGGGAGGCCCTGCTCTCAGTCCCATGTCCATCTCAGATGCATTTGGCGGGAACGAGAGACAGGGCCTTCTCAGTGGTGACCCCTCAGCTATGGAACACTCTTCCTGGGGATATTAGATTGTCCCCTTAACATTTCGCAAAAAGGTTAAAACCTGGCTTTTTGAACAGGCATTTGCAAATGCAATGTAATCAGGCAATGACAGACCACAGAACAACTGACGATGCAATGGAATAGTGATTCCAGTAAGGAGACGCTAAGGATTTATGTTGTTATTGATTTTTTATGAACTCATATTTTATATGCTAATGTTTTAAATTGTATTTTAAATGTTGGGGGCATCGAATTGTGCCAAATGTAAACCGCTTTGAGTCGCCTTCGGGCTGAGAAAGGCGGTATATAAATATACTAAACAAACAAACAAATAAATAAATAGAAAAGAAAACATTGGGGTGCATCTGTGCTGCAGAATGAATCCACTTTAACTGCTTTTGTTCAGTGCTGTGGAGTCATGAAGTTTTGCAGGGTCTTGAACTTGCTCATCAAACTACAAATCCCAAGATTGCATAGCATTGACCATGGCCATTAAATTAGAGATGGCATTCCCCAAATAGGAGCTCCAGGTGCTCCTGAAGTAGATTCTCTTTTTGCTATGGCTCAGAACTAAAATTACCGTATTACGCGAATGTAATGCACACCCTAATTTTGGAAAAGGTAATTTAGCCAAAAAAAAAAAAAGCGAGCATTGGATTTGAGTAAATACAGTATTTATTTTAAGCTTTTAAGTTCCACCTTTCCTAAAGTCTTAGAGTTGGAAGGGACCATAAGGACCATCTAGTCCAGTGGTTCTCAACCTGTGGATCCCCAGGTGTTTTGACCTACGACTCCCAGAAATCCCACAATTTACCAGCTGCTAGGATTTATGGGAGTTGAAGGCCAAAACATCTGGGGACCCACAAGTTAAGAACTACTCATCTAGCCCAACTTTTCTGTTAGTGTGGAATATACAACCAAGGCATTCCTAAGACATAGCCATCCTCAAGGTACCCTCTGATGCAGTCTGTTACACCGTCAAACAGTAAAGAAGTTCTTCCTGATGGTTTAATTGAATCTCTTTTCTTATCACTTGAATCCATTGGTCTAGTCTCTGGAGCAACAGGAAAAAGTCTCTATCTTTTCATGACACTCTTTCAAACATTTAAAAATTGCGATTACTGCACTTCTCCCTTTTCTGTTCTCCAAGCTAAGCATTCCCAGCTCCCTAAGGCATGCCTCATAGGACTCAGTTTCCAGACGTTTTATAAACTTGGTTGCCCCCTGGATATGTGCCAGCTTATTAATGCCTGTTTCGAATGTGCATATTCTAAGCAGCTTAACAAAAACATACTCTGTCTGTGGTTAAGAGGACTAAACGTGCAGCGAGAGTTGTCCCTGTAGTGCTGACTCATTGAATTAAGAATGGAAGGAAGACGGAAAAGAACTCTGATTCACAGCCTCTTTATAGAAGGAGTGGGCAACATAACCCTGCCTGTTTTATACATACACATGCATGCAGGATTGCTGCCAGATTTGGTGGCAGAACTGCTTTTTGCTTAGGTGCACCACTGTGCATGCATTGTTTTAAAGGAAATAATTTTGAAAGCCTCCAAAATGAAATAAGTTAAATACATTCAAAGGGGAAAGATGGTCCTAAGTGAAACCAAGGTTGTAACGACAGTACTGGATTTGTATTCAGAAATCCAAGGAGTCTATAGTTAATGTGTGACACTACTTAAGGAGCGGCTTAAAGAGCTTGGCATGTTTAGCCTGCAGAAGAGAAGGATGAGAGGAAACATGATGGCCATGTATAAATATGTGAGGGGAAGTCATAGGGAGGAGGGAGCAAGCTTGTTTTCTGCTGCCCTGGAGACTAGGCTGCAGTGGAACAATGGCTTCAAACTACAGGAAAAGAGTTTCCAACTGAACATTAGGAAGAACTTCCTAACTGTGGGAGCTGTTCAGCAGTGGAACTCTTTGCCCCATAGTGTGGTGGAGGCTCCTTCTTTGGAAACTTTTAAATAGAGGCCGGATGGCCATCTGTCAGGGGTGCTTTGAATGCAATTGTCCTGCTTCTTGGCAGGGGGTTGGACTGGATGGCCCATAAGGTCTCTTCCGACTCCATGATTCTTTGATTCTATATTCAGTAATGTTTGGGAATATAAAAATAACTCTGAAACTATTAAAATTAGTGTAGGGTTTATCCAGATAAGTGTAGTGCCACCAATATTTTTGTCAAACTTTCTTACAGTATTATTCTTCCAGATGGGGCAAATGTATCAGGAAGTTGTACTGTTTGTTGCTGTTGTTCTGTGTTTGTTGTTGTTTTTAATACCCAAAGTCCTGGCATCAGTTGCAATTATTTGACCTCTTTGAGTTATTTTCTCTTGAAATCCAAGACATTAAATCCAA
Organism: Anolis sagrei; assembly: GCF_037176765.1. Classification (NCBI taxonomy): domain Eukaryota; kingdom Metazoa; phylum Chordata; class Lepidosauria; order Squamata; family Anolidae; genus Anolis; species Anolis sagrei. Next base: position 39,593,435 of record NC_090021.1, read on the forward strand.
AAAGCCTTGTTTTATTCTCCTATTTTCATTAGAGTTATAGCACTATAGAGCATCAGTGAAATGGCTCTTCAGCACTGCAGCAGCATAACTCTAATTACCCAGATAGTTGCTCTGTACTTACTGGCCTTATCCATTCTTTAAAAAAACAACCTACTAGT